>NC_135094.1:15467500-15730000 GCF_051107435.1 Chaetodon auriga | reverse complement strand
CTGGCAACCAACAGCACTGCTGTACTTTATTGCGGATGAATTACAATACAGTACAGTTTGGTACAGCATTATGTGTGCTGCAGCGCCCTCACCTGGGCATCCTGAGGCACTGCAACTGTCGTGGTGTGAATTCAAGCGAGCTAACATGAGCTGCACAGGAGAGGAGACTGTACAACGGATTAACAGCCACAGGACAATCAGACCTCGGCCTTTATGTGTATGATAAAATTATTTCGTGAAGGGGATAGACGCCGGCCTTCAACGGTAAGCGAAAGTTCTTGTCATGATGCGTCATCTTAGCTTTGTCCTCATAGGCTGTCCGTACTAGCATACTAGCTAACGTGAAGGTAATGTGATAGCCTTGTGTCCCGGCGTCTTTCAGCGGGACAGAGGACGTGCCAAACGCTGTGCAAAAATCTGTCGGTTTAGCGTTGCCTTATATATTATTGTCAAAATATCTGACAGAAAATAAAAGAAGACCTCTGACGAACTATTTGGAATTGCCACCTAATTCGGCATAATTGTAATATTATAAACAGCTCTTATTTCAATAAAAATTTTGTTGACCTACTGAATAAACAGTAGGGAATAGTGCCAACTGTAGCGTAAACTAACCTCTTAAGGTTAGCTGCTGCTGTTGCAGTGACTCTGAAATGATTTTTATCTGAACTGGTCTGCCTGGTGATTACTTCCTGTATAGTATTTACTCTATTACCCAGCTGTCGTGCCCTAAAGTTATCGCCATTGTGCTAATTTACCAGTTGTGCACCAAAAATCAGAACAACGTTACATTAACTCCATATTCTGTTAATGGAGTTCGTACTGTTTAGTAAACAGACGTCATCCAGCATAGTTAGGTTAGCTTGCTTGCTAATTTCCCTTACAAACAAACACTAGCCACGTCCATCGCCACTTGACTTTAAGAAATGTGAGTCTAAAGTATGAAGTAGGATATTTGGTTGATATTTGTTGTCCTGTTGGCTCCAGTCCCAGGACTTCCGTCATGTTTCTCAAGCGCACCAAAACAGCCGTACGAGTCAGACAAGAGTGAGTGAGCAGCATGAGCGATAACCGATGTCATTTTGTTTTGAAACGCTACTCCTTATTATTCACCTTTTCACCCTGTCTATAAATTCTGTACACCCAAATCATGTATCAGTCGTCTGTTTTAAGGGTTTTCATTTCTAGTCCTACAGTGGCACAGGGCTGGCTCCTCTGTGGTACAGTGATGCTGAATTAATGTGAACACGTTTGACAGGTGACTCCCAGTCTCTCAGTCTGAGCACAATAGGGCTGCAGCTGATGATTATTTTCATTCACTGTCATTGTTTTCTCGATAAACCGATTGGTTGTTTGATCTATAAAATGCAGAAAATGGTGAAAAACGTCGGCCATTGTTTCCCTCAATGTTTTGTTTTGTTTACAACCCGAAGATATGTAGTTTATTGTCATCGAGGGGGGCAGCAACCAGAAAATATTCACATTTAAGAAGCAAAATAGGCAATTAATTTAGTAGCTGACACTCATCGATTAATCCTTGCAACTCTAGGACAGAAATTGATTTCAGGAGCTGCTCTTCTGTGAAAACCAACATGCAGCTTCCTCTTCCTTTACATGCAGTCAGAGCATCAGGGCTCATTCCTTTTTGCAGCATTCAGACTTGGAACAGATGGATAAAAGCTGATCGTTTGATAAGATGATCTGACACACTGTTTATCTACACATCTTTACAGGCTTCTGTCCGTCATGAATTTTACACATAACGCACAAATCCATAAATTATGAATGACATATGGCTCATGTCAATAATTCATCAGCCCTCACAGTCTGGTTTTCAACATAGCGGTCGCTCACGGATTCTGCTCCCTCAAAGTCCGTTTTAAATAAATTCTTCTTATTTCCTCTTGTTCAGGGTTTTCAGAGCCTTCATCAGCTGCTCAGGGTGAGCGTCACCGCCTCTCTTCATCATCATACAGCACCCCTGAAGCAAGGCAAGGTCAGTGTAGGCGTGAAGAACCTTGCTGACGACTGCGGTGGCAGGGCAGGAGCGCGCAGCTCAGGAAGATGGCATCACCCTTTGTGCCTGTCCCCGTGCCCATGGACAGAGCCTTGTCAGGAGGTAGCGGCAAGCTCAGACGGCCGCAGCGAGCTTCATCACTCGGCAGCGTCTCCAGCAGCTCGTCCTGTTCCTCTATCATCAGGGCAGCTGGGGACGACCACGAGAGAGGATGTGGAGACTTAGGTTCCCTCCGCCAGTCCCGCTGCAAAGACAGAGGCGGCCGGAGCAGGACACCGCCGCCACCACAGAGTCCTGTGACACAGGCCAGGGTGAACGGGACTCTGGAGCCCTCCATAGAGTACTCCAGCTGCCCCCGCTCCATATCGGACCCAGTTGGGAGCCAGCAAGGCGAGGAGAGGCCTATTACCCCAACTGTGCTGGGATATGAGGTCATGGAAGAGAGGGCCAAGTTCACGGTATGAATCAAGGAAACCAGCTTATACGTATGACAACCATGTGGAAATTGTGCATTATATTTAACACAACTTTCAGGTGCTCTCACGAGAATAGCTGATAAATTGTACCTCAACATGTTGAGGGGGGCTCCTTCATATCACCCTAAAAAAGAAGACAATGTGACTTTGCTCTTCTGTTAAATCTTATTTACCGCCTTGATTCCATTAAGCCGGGAGGCTGTGTAAAATGGAAATAATAACAGAATGCACTCATTTGCAGATCCTTTCTGAACCGTATTAAACTGAGTCCAGAGAGAAGGAGGTGTTGTCGTGTTTTAAACAACACTCAGTAAACGTTTGGGAACTGACGACACCACTTGGTGAAGTTTTCAAAAGGAGATTCTTTCCCATTCTGACACGATATATGACTTCAGTTGCTCAACAGTCCAGGGTCTCCGTTTCACACTGCATAATGTGCCACACATTTCCAATAGACAGGTCTGCACTGCAGGCAGGCCAGCGTTCTACCTGCGCTCTTTCATTACGAGGTCATGCTGTTGTAATGTGCAGAATGTAGTTTGGCATTGTCTTACTGAAATATGCTTGGACAAAAACAAGGCGTCCAGATGGCAGCATGTGTTGTTCCATTAAAGGTGACATCACACAAGGTACCCATGCTATGGGCAGGAATACACCCCCGTACATCACAGATGCTGGCTTTTGAACTTAAAGCTGGTAACAATCTGGATGCTTTCTTGTTCCTCTTTAGCCCAGAGGGCACGATGTCCATAGTTTCCAAAACCGATTTGAAATGTGGACTCATGAGACCACACTCTGCTTCTCACGGGCAGAGATTTCTCCGGATTCTGTCAATCTTTGGATGACGTTTTTTTTTCTGTTTTTGGAGCATTCCACAACTGTCCCAGTCTTTAGTTGCTCCTGTCCCAACTAGTTTGAAACATGTTGCTGCATCAAATTCAGAATAAGCAGATATTTGCAACAATCAATGAAGTTAATGAGATAAATAAGAAATATATTGTCTTTGTACTGTTTTCTATTGAATATAGCTTGGAACTGACTTTCTAATGATTGCATTTGGTTTTAATTCATCTTCTACGCGGCGTCCCAACTTCCTTGGAATTGGGTTGTGCTTTAGTACGTTGTTTTATCTGATGCTCTGTTGTAAACATCATGTTTGACACAATTCCACTCAGCAACAAGCAGCAGCTCTATAATTGTTTCATTGTGAACAACGGGCTGAAGATTGTGTGTGTGTTGTCTTATCTCTGCTGCAGGTATTTAAGGTCCTGGTCAGGAAGACTCCAGATGAGAGCTGGGTTGTTTTTAGGAGGTACACAGACTTCTCCAGACTCAATGACAAGGTGCGTGCGTGTGTTCTGTTCACATATTGTTTCTGAATACATGTTTGTATGCCAAGTATGGACAGCATCAAATCTCAGGCCTATCTGAAGCTTCCATTTTGCAGACACTGTTTTGTGGCCCTGAACTTATCGCTTTCAGCATGCTTTTGTTTTTGAGTGCACTGTGGAAGTGATTAAGGCCACACAAAGAAGCCCTCTGTTCCCAAATAGCCAACAGGCCCGAGCCAACAAGGGGAACAGGTCTCTCGTGGTTTTGGGAAAGATGAGACCGGTCACAGATTACAGATGGGAAGCTAAGGCCATGTGATGATTCTGTATGAGGAGAAAGAACCCGCAACAAAAAGGCTGCTGCTTAGAAAGCTGCAAAAAGGCCTGCAAAATATTGATTGAGCCTATTATAAGAATTCGTTTCACTAGTTTCTAGTTTCGCAAGAAGCAGAAATGCGGGAGATGGGAACACCCTACATTCAACATGAGAGAGGATAGGAGGGGATGTGGACATCCTTTCCTCCATTCCTGTGGTTTTCCTTCAGAAAACTGTCTATTGCCCTGCAAGTAAAGTAATTACACAGGCATCATAGGTCTCACATTAAACTGGTTTCAAATGTTTCAACATTCGGTGCATTTTAAGCTCTGTGGCACATGTGCACAAACATTTGGATAATATTCCTGTGTGTAATAATTCTTACAGTTATTTAAGAGAGCTTGCCTGCTACGTATGAACCTCACAGACAAGGCAAACACACACAGTGAGATAAACAGCAGCATCAGTGCCTTTTGTTGTCCACTCATGATGACGTTATCAGTATGCTGTCTCCACACTGGGTAGTTGGTGCCAAATATTATTTGTGTGGTAGTTTGGAGCTCAGTCAAAAACAGGCAGGTGTGCATACACACACACACTTCCCGCTGAGGAAACTGACATCAGGGCCTGTTATTAATAAGGTTTCTCTCAAAGCTCACTGCATGCTGTCAAGAGCAGCTTTGTCTGAATCTGCACACATCTGTTTTTAGGATTTAGTAAATCACTGTGCACCTTGTGAATGTTGCCATCAGGAGAAAGTTGATGCAAGTAGGCAACATTAACTTTGAAGGCTCCGCTAAAGGCAGGCAGCACTGGACAATCAACAGTAACTGTCATACTAACGACGGGATTCCAGCTATTTTAAACCTCATGCAATCGAGATTTATTGTCAGTCATTCCACCTACACACTGAGCCGCTCTGCTGGAGACCAGGCTGAAATTTCAGACGTTGACAGGCTGCTCATTTAAGCACAGTTCCTCCTGTCAACTATATGTGAGAATGAGGCCGGAGTGAACCTTTGAAACACCGATACTGACAACAAAAAAATGCATCGCTCCAGCTCCAGCTTGACCTGCAGTGTGACACCGGCACAGTGTGGTTCTCCATAAACACCGGTGCACATGTGCAGACCTAACACAGAAATTCAGCTTCATGATTTAAGGAGTCTGTCGTACCCCTTTGTGTCTGTCATGCTCATGTATGTCAATAACGTCATGTTGTCTTTACCACTGAACTGTATTCTTTTACTGTAACTGCTGTGCTGTATGTAGGAGTGATCATGTGCTAGCCTTTGCTTATTCTGTTTGTGTGTGTGTGTGTGTGTGTGTGTGTGTGTGTGTGTGTAGCTGAAGGAGATGTTCCCAGGCTTCCGCCTCTCACTTCCTCCTAAGCGGTGGTTCAAAGACAACTATGACAGCGACTTCCTGGAAGACAGACAGTTGGGGCTACAGGCCTTTTTGCAAAACCTCGTTGCACATAAAGATATTGCCAACTGGTATGTGACATGATTAGCAGTGTTTTTTTAATCTTAAAATGGAATTCTTTAGCCTTTTTGTGCGGCATGTGCTTTGCAAAGCTGGTAACTGATAAATCCTGCATTTCAAGACGAAGCATCCAAACTTAGGTGTCAGTGCTTTGGTCTGTGCAAAAGCAACAAATATGCACGCGCACACATTTATGGTGCACCTTTTGTTCTCCTTCACAGCCTGGCAGTGAGAGAGTTTCTGTGTCTGGATGACCCACCTGGGCCTTTTGATAGCCTGGAGGAGAGCAGAGTAAGTGTTCATATACACGCAGAAGTTTGTGTGCTCATGTACTGTGTGTGTGTGTTTGTGATGCTCATATAGGCACTGTATTTAATTCTTTAAAATCAACCAGTCCTACATTTTAAAGGGAAATAAAGCACCTTGATAGCATTTGTTGAGAGGTCAGGGACTGACACTCGTCACACTGGCCAGTAAACAGGCTGCAAGTTTGTCCTGTGACTGTATTTGAGCTGTAAAATGTTCAGGCCGACGCCCTGAACCTTGAACCTGTCTGTTTAAAACAGTTAATTATAGATCTAACACACCGCTGACTTCTCCGTTGCTTGTCACGGTTTGTCCTCCACGGTTTGTTTCCACCATCACTCAGTATTTTCTGCTCTCCTTTTCTCCGTCGCTGCCTCCCTCCAGGCGTTCTGTGAGACTCTGGAGGAGAGCAACTATCGTCTTCAGAAGGAGCTGCTAGAGAAGCAGAAGGAGATCGCCTCCCTGAAGAGGAGGCTGGAGGAGAAGGAGCAGGCCATCCTGCTGCTGGAGAGGCATATCAAGTCAGTAGATGTTCACGAACTCACACCGACCCTATTCCACACGCATAACATACAAATTACATGCATGCAAGTCACGCCCTCCAGAGGAAATAAGTGTAGTGTAACTCAGTGTGACTGAGGTCCACGCATAAGTTATCAATGCCGAAATAGCATTAAATCTGGTAACTAGGTCAATAAGAACCACCTGGTTGTGTCTGTCTGTCTGTGTGTTGCAGTGGCGAGTGTGTGAGCCCAGAGTCTCTGTGCGCTCTGTCAGCTCAGGGCAGTGAGAGCAGTGCAGATGCAGATGTGGAGTCGTCTGCTGCAGAGGCTGATCAGGACATGCCTGATGACGCTGGGTAAAAAAAACACACACAAACACACACACATACAGTAGTGAATAAGCTGTAGGAGACAACTCACACAGCCACATGATCCATCAAGTAATAATTAAGTCTTTAACCTCACCACACCCTGGCTGTATTTGACACAGAGCAAATGATATTTTCCCATTTGGTGCTTTCGCTGCAGAACAGAACCTAAAGCTAATTTCCTAATGCTTTTAGGAAGGGGTTCAGGGAGTGAGGGCAAGGTCAAAGCTGTGGTCAGTGATTCTAATCCAATTAACTTTTTGGCAAATTGAGCGAATACCTCCTCAGGGTCTGCTGTGTGTCCGTTCTGTGGTGTTCATACACAGCCCCGGCTCTGTAAAACAAACAAAGTGGCTCAAATCGAGCCACACAACACTGCTCCAGCCAATCAGCAGCAGGGGAACCAGTTGCAATCTCTACCTCTTCCTCCCCCACAAGGAACAGAGCTTCATCATGATAGCAATGAAACTTGAAAAGCATGTCTCAAATACAGGCCTGGTTCTTCAGTTGAGGTTAAGACTATCTACCACAGCAAACGTGATTGATAGGGAGTAGTGTGGCTTTTTCCTGCCTCAGCCTTTACTACCTAATCCAATTACACAGGAGGAAGTATTGATCTCAAACACTTTCTTTGATTCATCAGTCCTCACCAATTATCAGCCCCCTCTTGTCTGAAGATACTGCCAATGACTGCAGACAGCACTCACTCAGAGCATAGCGTCTCTATCTCTACCTCATGCCCAGACATCAGTGTTCATTTCCAGCAATTGATCCTGTGTGCTGGATATTGGATGGATATATTCTAACAAAAAATGTATTACCCAAAGTTTGCAATGATGAATTTCAGGCCCTGATGAGTGTTCTTTTAATTTTTTTCTTTTTTTTGGCATGCAAGTCTGTAAATTCAGTGGAAAGTGAAAAACTTACTGTTGTTTTTTTCATCATAGTCACACATGTTAGTTTGCTTCATAAAATGTTTTTCCTTCTTGTTTTTGCCCTTATATTTCACAGCAGTGCTGCCCCAATCTGAAAGCAGAGCCCCATAACATGTGAGGTACTTTACATACCAGCTCAGCAGGCTAACTCTGTGGCATACTGTCCTTTTTTCTTCTTCTTCTCAGTAACAAGCATCCCACTGTTATTTTCCAGTCTATAATGGAAGAGTCCTGTTCTGTGGTATCAGGGTGTTTTAGAATACAATCAAGTCTGTCTTAATACAATACCCACATTCTGTATGTGCAGTTAATTGCTGCTGTAATTGTCCCTCCTGTCCATACCAGCTGTACATATGACATGTGAGTATGTATTAAGAATATCTTGGAAAAAATCCAAACCTGTCTTTTAATTGCTTGCAGGCAGGATGTTGGGGTCAGTTCACTTTCAGTGCACCTAATGAAGGAAAATAGCTTAAAAGTGTTGTACAAAGTGCCTTCCCATCCCCTTAAATTACACCAGCCTAATGGCTAAACACAATAAAAGGAGGATGTATAAACCCCAGAGGCTTGAGAGCTCTTGTTCTTTATAAGAACAGGATTTCAGGCCCAAAAAGTTTAATAGCTAGGAGTCGCAACACCTTGCCAAATTCTAGACATGCATATAAAGGGAAGTACGGAGTTTTACAACCCTGATGCCCAAAAAAAAAAGTTTGGATGCTGTGTAAAACATAAATTAAACCAAATGTGACCGTTTGTTTATACTTTCCGACATAAATGCAATTGAAAACAGTGCAAAGACTATGCATTTAATGTTTACCTCATCAACTTCCTTGACTTGTGTAAGCGCAGATTTCAAACAAGCCGGGTCAGGAGCAACTAAAGACTGGGAAAGTGGTGGATCACTCCAAAAACGCCTGTTTGGGACATCCCACAGGTAGAAGGGTTCATTGGTACACGGCGTCCACACTTTTTTGGAATCATTGTTGTATTTCCTCCTGTTGTACCGATTCACCTGGAAATGATTTGTCCCCGACAGTGGTGTGTGTTCATCGTGCTGCGGTGTTCTGTGCTCTGTCAACCTTCTGGCTGTGCCACACTGCTCCCCTGCATCATATGTGACTAACACATGCTGTTAGTGTCTCTCTTCCACGTGGTGATGTGTGCTCACTTACGTGGGCACTGTAGGTTGGTGGATTTCAGGTCTTCCTCCTTCCTCTGCCCATCTGGTGTCTTGATACACAGGGAATGCTTGTCTTCCATCTTAGAGTTTTAAAGACTCAGATTTAGATCTCTGTATATTGCGTGTGCAGTAGTAATCCGTTGCAGTGAGAGATGGGTGAGAGTCGGAGGTAAAGCCTGACTTCCAGCTGTGTTTTCAGTGGACCTGCAACTGTATCTTGTTGGTGTTGTGGCATTAATGACATGTATCTGTCTCCTCTCACAAGGATGGCTCCCACGCTGGGCAATATTAGCATCTCTCCTCTGCATATGTCTTCTTGGATCCTCTCAGTCTGTCTGGCTTTATGTTGTCTGAGGTGTACAGTTCTCACACTGCATTTCATTCGCATTAAACGAGCGAAAGGCTGAATGTATTTCCTCTGCTGTGACCTCCCTCTCTCTAGTGGCAGATGCGAGGTCCAGCTGATGCGGTCCTCTGCTTGTTGGTGTGGGCCGTCGCTCAGCGCCTCTCCTCCAGTCATCCAGGTCACTCAGCTTTACCACCAGAAGCTCCAACACTAACAACGGTCGCGATCCTCCTCTTCACATTTCTCCTTCATCTACTCCTCCCTTACCAGACTGCTCCACCTTCCTCATGTCTGACTGCTATTCCATACCCTTCTTCTGCTTTTTCTGCCCTCTCTTCAGCCTTTCCTCTCCCTCGTCCCATCACAGCCCCCTTTTCCCCTTCCAGGTTTGGAGTTGGATCTCATGCAGCCTTTAACTCAAGAGCTTCGTACTGGGTTAGAAGGGAGGCGGTTTAACTGCAGCAGCCTGTTTCACTTATATTTCCCTGTATATCATGGCTCAAGAGATATTTTGTCTGGCACCTGAAGAAGAATTCATTCTGAAGACCTCGTGCAACTCTCTAGAGCAACTATATCTGGAATTTTTCACTTTTTCACCCCCTTTCTGTGACCACCAGGTTGAATCAATTTGGAAAAAAAAGAAAAAAGAGATAAGACTCTGGCGACTGGGTGGTTCAATGATTTTCACAATTGTGACAATCGACAGAAAACCTGAACTATCATCCCACCAGTCTCTGCAGACGTGCATTGCCTCATGGCTCCTAACTTGTGTCAAGATGCCCATTTTCAAACTCGAGAACACCCAACACAGAAATAGGGAAAAAGTCTGTATCAATGACATGTCTCAGGAAAACTACCAGGTGGGTATCACAGAGGATTGATAGCTTTCTGTTTGGAGTTAATTCCACGTCATTGCTTTGTACTGCCATTGACTCTCATTGAGGCTGTAGACAAAATGTCTGCAGCCTCAATGCAAGTCAATGAGAACACAGTGTTCTCAAGTCATGTCCGTCTTCTGCTTTATTGAGAGTCAATGAAGCAGAAAACAAGTATGACTGGAGAACATGTTTTCACTTTAAGTCAAACTCTGTTTACATCAAAAAGACATTCCCTCATGTTTTGTGTGCCATACGTGATTTGTGGTATACCAAGTCCTGTGAGTGACAGCTAAATTGATAACACATAGAACCCAGAGAGAGCCAGGGATATGTGTCCTATTGTTGCTCTTCATTTCCCAGTCACAGTTCTTCCTATATACATGTATCACATTGCTTGTAGACGCCAATTCTGACACTTTCAGTTAAGTCCATAATTATTTACAACGCTCGACCTCTTCTGGCACCTTCCCTGTTAAGAGTAGGCCTGCTCTTGTATCAGTCAAGCTCTATTGAGATCTCATCACATGGGTGCAATTAAAACGATCCGTTCACTCATTTTACAAGGAGACACCCCCTTTGATGTGTAGCCACGTAGACGGTTTTGCATTTATTTGCTGAAGATTTTATGGCATCCCCTTCAAGGATTCTGCCCGTGTTTTGATACAATTGAGTTGAGTTTTGTTTGTGGTGCTCAAAGCATTTAAACATTACATGCTCAACTTTCCATGAGTAATGTTATGGTCATGGATAATGGAAACTGACATTTCAGAGCCAGATATCTCAAAATCTATAAAACTAGCAGCAGTGCTGGATACCTGTAAGACGAGGTGAGAATGTTTTTTTGTAATTTGGGTGAACTAACTCTTAAAGGAACTTGAAAACAGTTGATCATTTATTTATTGAAAGATTAACCTTTGTAAGGTTAGGAAGAAAGACCCCCCAGTGTGTATACATATAGAGTGGTGTTGGTTACCTGAAGACAAACAGTAAGATATGAGCTGAGAGAAAACTGAAGGAAAATGAGAAGCAGGCTCTGTTTCAGTTTGAGAACACAAATAAATCAAGATCACCTTGTTATTTCAGGAAGAATTTGGTGACATAAGTGACTGAAAAACACCCATCAGCCAAGTGGGCTCTCTATCAGCATCCGCTGCCGCCAAGCCTACACATCTTCCACAAAAGCCATATTTTTACACCCAAATAACACTTGAGGGAAGGGATTTCGTATGTGGTGGCATGTGCTGACCAGCTGATTTCACTCTTTGATAATGAGTTAATGAGGTGTATAACAACCACAACTAATGCTGAATCATCTCAGACTAGGCCTGGATAAAGGTCATGTGATGCACTTTATGGATGAATGGCAACCCATAATATTTGCTAGGATATGGTTTTTACTCTGTTTTTGTTGGAGACAGACGCGTGCCTTTTCAATCACTGAATCTGTCTTGATTCCCGGGCGGATTTAACATGTTCATCTGTGAGTTATGTATATGAAGTTTTGTTCTGTAAATTCCCTTCACACGTAATTCTAAGTGCCTTGAACATATTTCACTTTTGCGTTCGATGTGTTTGAATAGCTTTATAGATTTGTGCAGGACATGAAACAATTCCTGATGTTCCTCTGATGGAAATAATCTTTTAAATGACACTCATATGTATATGTCGTTGCTTGGAATAGACTGAACCGAGATGTTTTTGTAATATTACATGAATTAATATCAAGTCTTAGTTGACGTGTACACCCATAGTTGCACTGTACAGCATTTGTATCAATAACATTTGGTATCACTATTAATGTCCTGGGTTTAAAGGGATAATTCACTGAGAAATCTGGTCTGAAATGGATATTGTAGATACTGTAACACAAACTATAGCAGAGATTTTATCAGAAAGAAATATTTAAGTCACACACAACCTAATGTGGAATGATAGATTGAATACACATGTATGTTTCCTCACATTTAAAGCCTCTGCGTTCATGAAATCTGATGGTATTGTGCACTAGTTCATGCTTGGGTGAAATAAACTTTCAGATTTGATAAGTCTGTTAAGAGGATGTGGGTTTACGATTTCAGTGTAGCCCGTTTTAAAAGTGTGTTGCTTTCAAAATGTAATAAATTCTTACAACAGGAAATTTGTTTTTACAACCATCGTTTGTTTTCGGCTATAACCCCAAAAATACTTTAACAGCGGAGTAGTTTCACAAGAGAGGGGACCACATGCAAACTGCCTGAGCAGTAAACTCTTGAAGCGCCCCACAGCACCGCTTAATTATTTGGGAATTCAATTTTACAACACATGTAGCTATTTTGAGTTTTTAATCACCATTTTCGATCAAAACGATCTTTATTATTCCGATCAAAGATTTTAAGATTTTGATCTAGTGTTTCCATATATTTTGGTGGAAATTTCAGTCATGGGCCAAGAAGTAAGAATAAGCTTATAGTGCAAATTCATAGCAGCACTAAACTGTCATGTATTACATGGCTTTTGTTCAGTCGGATAACTGGATCCCTGAGATGATAGTGGAGCTCTGTGTGCCTTCATAGGGCTTTCTGGGAAACGCTGCGACATGTTTGTCCTGTGACTGCGACAGCTGTTTTATATTTTTATGAAGAGAGCTATGTGTGCATCCTACTGCGTTTACAGCAGTCCAACAGTCTAGCTGTTTAAAGTCACATATAGAAACATCGTAGTCATTTGACACATATGGCATGTCTGATGAGTTTCGCAAAGAATCCCGAGGACACGTCAGACAGTTTGCAGGTGTCAAGGGGACAAGAGAACTAAACACTGTTACCTTTGCATTACTCACGTTAAAGTATTAATACTTCAAATTTTCAGCTTTTTTCCCATGATGAAGAGGAGAACTGCTCACTTATTTTCATGTGGTTTCATGTTTAGAACAGGGAGAACAGTGAGACATTTTGCTCTAACATTACAGCTATACTCATCTTTTACCTTTCTTTCATGTTTACCATGGCGGTCCTGCACTTGATTGTCTTTTTGGCCCCGTTCTCCGACAATTTCCCATTAAAAAGAAACGATTTGCTGCCCATTTGTACCCTCACTGTCAAAGTCATATGGGATTGATACAGATCTGTGCAGTTCTGCCCAAACCCCTCAGAAGTTGACTGCATCCTGACAGTTCTCACACCCCTGGATAGTTTAAGAGCTAAATACTTCACATATTTCATACTGGGTGAATTCATCATTCTAGGCAAACAAAATGCTTCTGGTCTGATAGGGTTGGAAATTTGTTGAGGTGTTCTTTTGATTTTATTTTTTTTTTATGATACTACATGTAATTTGAAGGCTCAAAATACCAATGTTTTATTACCTGCATAGGTAGAGAGGAGAGGATGCGCTGATGGAGGCCTGGACAGTACAGAGAAAACACTCAACGAATGCACATGAAACAACAAGTACTACTGCTGATTTGAAATCACACTTAAGGACATAAACATTCATCATTCAACACATTATAATAATCATCACTCAACACAAAAGCCAAGGCGCGTCAGTATGTGTATAAATTTGTTCGAGAAAAGGTCAGTCAAACCATTCCTGACTCAGTCACCTTTCGGTTAGGATTTGTCTATTCTAGTGAAGTTTTATCAACCTCAGTTTGTGTAATGTGAAATTATATATATTGTGTGTATGAGTCACATATTTTTTGTGGCTAATCGGAACCAGATATTTGGAGGCAGAATTATATTAGCTGCCTTAATTCCACAACAACTGCAGAACTGAAAGGAGAACTGCTGTTTTGTCCCTTTAATGACAAACAGCCGGGTGCAGGTTATATGGAACCAGTTAAAGGTGGAGGAGTTGGACAGTTAAGCTGCTGGACAAGTCTTTTCAAATCTCAGCCTGTTCCGACAAGGACTGTATTTACCAGAGACAGTTTAATCCACTCTAAGGTGGAGCCCTGGGTTTGGGTTTCAGTGTGGAAGTGTCACAAGAGTTGACATTTTGGAGGTCTGGTGGGGATTACATCACATGGCTAACAGTATGCCATTGTTAAACACTGCGCCTATGGGCTGCCCTAGTAGCCTCAGGTTAAATGTGAGATGGTTAAAGAGGCCATATTATGTGTATTTCACACTCCCACAGGCCTCAGCAGGCACAGCAGCTCGCAGCGCTGCAATGTTTGCAGTCAGGGAAGCACTGTAAGAGAGTCTTGCTGCGCTTTTACCGTGCATGTCACCACAATAACCATTTCTAAACCAAACATGCACACGATCTGAGCAAGCTAGCTGCTGGGTGCTCATCAAAGTAACACAACGTTGAAGTCAAATTTACACGCACGTTCCAGTGTCATTCATGTTGCTCGTAAGTAAATATTTAGAAGATTGTGTACTTCCCATGATGCCTTTCCCAGCAGATTCCCCAATGTAATACTCTGCTCTCCATCATTCAGTACTGACAGCAGGTCTTCGTCATGAAGAAAGCAGCTCCTGCACGCCTAGGCTCCAGTTCTTTTGAACCATCTGTAAGTATGAATATCTTGTGTTGGTGTCGACCAATATACTTTTGTACTGTTGTCCATTTTGATACTAGTTTAGGTTTCTCCTTTAATTTTTGCGGCAGATTTATTTCTATGGATGGCATATGCTTTTTTTTCAACATCGAAAAATACAGCAATCACCATCTACATATCACCAGTCCGTTGTCCCTCCCTCTTCGTGAAATCCACTTTGATCGGTAAAAAATTGATTTTTCTCTCTAGACAGTGTTTCTCTCTGTTGCCATTCATTCCATGGTCTTCCCTAACTGTGACATTAATGCGATGGGTCTAGTATTGGCACCATGTCTGACTGCTTCCATACTGATGGGATAATGCCTGTATCCCATATCGTGTTTAACAGTCTTAAAACAAATGCCATCTTTCCCTGGTGAGGTTTGCCGTGCACTTGAAAAGGCTCTCCTTCGTTCATACGGACTGAAATCTAGATCCTCACCTGATGTCGGCCTTCTTTCTATAATCCCTAGGTTTTGTGCGACAGTAATGTCTCTACACTGCTTATCTTTTAAAGATACATTTTCAGAGCTGTGAATCTTCACAAATGTATTTGCTAGAAGTAATTGCTTTTATGTTAGCAGCGCTATGTATGTTTTGCTGGTCTAATTGTTTCCTGAACTGTAGCTTGTGCTCGTTTGTAGTGGGCCAAGGTATCCAGCGTGTGGTGAGCTTTTAGCTGTGTAAATGCTCTACAGCGTTTCCCCCTTTAATTGCTTTACTACAGTTACTTTAATTGCCAAGTATCCTTGGGCAAGTTACTGAACCACAAACTGCCCCCAATGCTGTGCCATCAGTGTGTGAGAATGGTTAAAAAAAGCTCGTAATGAGCAGGTGGCCAAGTTACCATTGTATGAATGTGTGTGTGAATGGCTGAATGCAGACTTGTGCTGCGCTCTGCGTGGTCGTCACACTCGATAAACGCTGTATAAATGCAGTCATTTACCATGCCACGCTCTTCTTTACGATGCCTCTGTCTGTATGATGGCTATTACCAACCTTTTAATCATATTCACATCCGTGATATTCTCTCATATTAGCTGTGCACACCCAGCCTCAGTTGTAATGCATCCCAGTCATCTTTACCCTGCTACCATCTTGGTGGTCTCACTCCTCCATCTTTTTTTTTTTTTTTTTAAATATATGTTTATTAAATTTTCAAGAGATAAAACAAGAACATATATGACAAAACAAACAAACATACATACATTTGGCTCACATACACATTAAAATTTGGATTTATACAGGCGAGAGAGATTCAGGAGTCATCTCCCACACAAATAAAACAAACAAATAAGTAACCATGCATGATACATCCACATGACCAGAGAGAGGTACATAGAAGCACAAATACATCAACCAAACGGCAGGGTGTCATTTGTGAGGCAGAGCATTCGGAGCTATGATACAAACCCTCTTGCGAGAATGGTGGAAATATTCAAACCAATATATGACAGGAAGGGTTCCCACGTTTTTCGAAAAACATCATCTTTGCTATGTAGTTTACACGTCAGATAGTCCAATGCAGCGTATTCAAGTGTCACTCTTTGCCACTGAGCCTTAGATGGAGCTTTATCCATTATCCAATTCAGAGGAATGCACTTTCTAGCACAAAAAGCAGGTGTTTGGTGAAGTTTTCTTTTAAATTTGTCAATGATGGACAAATCAGATATGCCAAGTAGCAAATACAAGGGGTCGTTGTTACTATTAGCAGATAGAATCTTATTAATTTCCTCCCCTATGACCTGCCAGAACTGCTGCAATCCTCCATCTTGATGTTTCTCGATTCCTATCTTGAAGTACTAACATGTGTAATTACAGTGGATGTGAGTGTCAGATCAATTGAACTTACTGTGTTCTGTGCACTGTTATATCTTGTACCCTTTCCATCATTGATACGCAACTGAACCTTTATCATCCACAAACTCCTCTATTACTGACCATATATAACAAATTCCCATTGTGACTTCAACCATGTCTCTTGTGTGCATATTACACCACCACCAGCCCCTGCCTGAGTGTTAGACGTTCCTTTCTTTAACTTTTCTTCTACTGCCTCCCAGCTTAGTGCTTTGATTCCAAGGTATTTCTAATCATCTCACAATGATCTTGATCTTTTCAGTCTTCCTGCCGTCTGTGCTGAACGATCTACCAAAAACAACACAAACTTGCTCCTGCCCTCAATTAGCATATATTTCTTTACGGCAAAGTGGTCACCCTGCACAGGGTCTGTTGTTTTTCTCTGTTCCCACTGGTTTAGATACATTTGTCTGCCTGCACTTTCCTCAGTTCTTCAGCATATGTAGTTACCTGAGAGATCTTAACTCGCTGCACCTCAGTAGCTCTCTTGTTGACATAGCAACTGTGACAGGCTGAGTTGTGTTCTCCACTTTGGTGTAGCTCCCTCCTCTTGTTTCCCATACTCATGCTCGCCTGCACACCTACCACATGTTTGTTTGCCTTTGCAGATCGCTGCTATTTGGGCATATTCTTGGCTCTTGAAGCATCCCAGTGGTGGAGGAATATATGGCTTAACCTCATAGCTCATGTATCCAACGGATACTTTGCTTGGAAGTTTAGGCTTATCAAATTTGATCATGACAGACAGGCTGTGGCCTTTCTCTCCATTTGTAGTTGCTTTCAGGCATTTTGCTTCCAGAACTTTTGCACTCACCACATTATCTTTAATTTGGCCAAGTGACACAGCTGTAGATATCCCCAAAATGACTCCTCAGAACAATGTCTTATCATTTCCCCTTTTGTATTCTATCCCTACAGGAAATCCACAGTGATCCATTCTGTAATATTTTCTTCTTGATCCATCACTTCCCTCTGCCATCTCCTGTTCATTCATACTCTAGTTGTTGTAGACACTTCTTAAAGAATAAAATGCACATAGTTCTCAGCTGCGTAGTTGCTGTGAACAACTTATACAACAGGTTAACTCATATTTTACCACGTCTGTGTATTTGACAGGAGCAAGGAAATGCTCAGATTGTTAAAATCCAAATAGAGTTCAATCTGGTCATTATGGCCACGTGAAATAACAAACAAGAAAAGGTGTGAGACAACCAGACAGACTGCGGTTAAGTTCAGGTGTGTATTAATTTGACCCCTTGTTAATGACTATTTCTCAAAGGGAAATTTGGAAAGGAAGTATTGTTATCCAAAGTCAACTCAGCATTTCCTGAACCACATATAAGCTTCAAATTCACTTAGCTCCTATTACCAAGAGAAAACCTTGTGAAATCATATACAAATCAGTTTCACAGCTGAATAATATTGGATTTATCCTTTGTTAGTCAGGGTCTGATCATGTCAACTGCAGAAACAAAAGAAGATTTTAACCATCAAACAACTGGTTTTGAGTCTGCTTTTCCAACTTGAGAACTGACAAACAAAACACACATTATTATGATTGCTACCTATTTAGATGTGCTGTTGGTACATTTTCCCAGCAGCTTTACAGTTTTACATGACACCACCATCCCCAAGGATTGAGAATGAGTTCATGTTACCATCCCCAGAAAATTTCCTAAAATGGCAAGTAAATGGCAGGTTTACTGAAAGTCATCTGAAGTACTAAGCCCTGTAAAAGCTGAGTAAAGACACCATCACATACCTTTGGATCCCATAAACCAGACTGGTCTGGTGGTGGACAGGAGGCACAGGAGGCTGCCAGGTTTTACAGTTGGAGGGGCTGAAGCTTCATATGTTTTTTAGTGATGCTTTGGGACCATTGGCCGTGTTCATGTAATAACACTAAAAATAGGAGAGGAAAATACTTGAGATCAGTGCATCTGTGTGAGAAACTGTTTCTGTAGTGTTCCTGGACAAAGCACCTTTGAGACATTCACAAGGACTACTTCATGAATTTCAGTGGCTTATTTGGCAATATCATATCTCAACCTAGAACATGACACAATTGTGTGACTTCAGCAAATATTGCATTGGGTAAAATTAGAAATCAAGGATCTTGTTATTTAAATCTGAAACTTGGAAAAAGGAAACGTTGCAGATATTTTACATGCACAGAAAAGCAATAAAACACATTAAAGGAAAGCAAAAAAAAAAAAACCCAAAAGCATAGTATGGTCAGATCAATAAGATCAAACTACTACAAAAATATTTTCCCGAGTGATGAAAAATTTCCAAAATGAAGATAGTTGGAACAATTGCAAATAAGAATAGGACGGGTCTGGCTTGTAATGCCAAAAAAGTGAGACACGGCATTTCGGAGGTTGAACGCAAGTCATTTTATTAAAAGAATAATTCTAGATTTTAGTAACTTACTTTCTTGCAAAGAGTTACATGAGAAGATCAATACCACCATTAAAAACAGACAACAGCTAGCAGTAGTTGATCTCATTTAGGAGGAACCAGGTAGCCTGTCCAAAGGTAACAAAATCTGCCCACCAGCAACTCTAAACATCAATGATCAAGGCGTATCTCATTTGTTAATCCATACTAAAACAAAAGTGCAGAGAACCTGTTGTTTTTACACTTAAGTTTATGTAGTCTAAACAGGTTGAGAATATTATGAGGCAGTCATCCAAACATCTAGCTAAGTAGATGCTGAATATGTAATTGTGTAGGACCCCATGAATGGACAGATCTCTCTGACCCAGTACAGGGGCCATTATGTCACTGGATAGGTCATGCGCTGTAAGTGGATGGATTCAATTGGCATGGGTGCAATAGCAACCGTCCAATCCATCATTATGCTGCTAATGTACGACATGATGACGCCTCCAAACACAAGTATTTCTGTGTATTTAAGTGCTGCCAAAAGAGGAATGAAGAAGCAGAAGTTGAGATTCTGGTACTTGACAAATAATTAAGATTGGATCACAGACAGTGTTCCACAAAGTTGCTAAAGTTTCCCCTAACTCAACTCCCAGAAGATCAAATTGCAGTAAATGTTTTTGTAAGATCTGAGACAATATTTCTACAAAAAACATTTAATATTTGTCAAATTCACAAGAGGAGACAAATGGTTAGAAGTTGGCGCAGGTTGTTAGATAGCACTTTACAAGGTTTATAATGTCTTCATTAACTCAACAACTCACAAAACTCAGCGTGCACCTTAGACTGTACCCCTACTTCCTCATTAGTGTCTCTAAAGAATGTCTCTCCTACCAACAACATGGACCACACATGTTTAATAATTACGTGTGTTGCTTTTGTGCTGTTTGTGAGCCTGTGTGTGATTATTGTGGTTGTGCCTTGAGGCTGTTGCTGAGAACTCTGATTTAAGGTCAGTGAACATGTTTTGTGTGTTTTTGTGTAGATTGCAGGAATATGCTTGCCTCATTGTGCTGTACAATATCAAAGGGTTGTCATGTTGTTCTAATAAAACAAAAAATTGTTTTATGTAGTTATACTAGTAGTTCAGTTATGTATAGTGTTTAGTTTTAATGCATTGTTTTTGGCTTTAGGCAAAATGTCCCCAAATAAAATCTTGCCTATGGCCCCATGTTGTCTAGAGCCAGACCTGGTGAATGAACACAAGTAGCTTTTATTTTGAATGATTTCATTTGCTAACTTGTGCTAAGCAAATGAAGCTGCATTTGAAGCATCCATTGTGAGGAAAAGTTGCAGTACAGGCAGAGATCAAGCTCATCTAAATTGGCTGTGAAGATGGAGCTCAGTAAGCTCATTTCCTCCAGCTGTTGTGGATGCAGCAGTTGGTCAAATTGAACAGGCTTGCTTTGTAATGTTTCTTTTGTAAATGCATCCCAAATAAAAATAGCCTTCAGAAGAGGATATAATCATGTTTTGCTGCCTTTTCATCTTTACTAGCGAACATTATCTTGCTATAATCTGGAAAAAAAAAAAAAAAGAATTTCATTCACTGTGCTGCTCAAAGGCTGCCAGAAGCTACAAGCAGCTTAGTGTTTTCTTGAATATATCTGTAGCCATATCTCTCCTCAGATATTTAGTTACAGAGGTGGTTTTAGTCTGGGGATCTGAATGACCACATAAGAATTATGGGAATAGTACAGGAGTGTTTCTCCATGATCCTCTGGCTCTTCTGCGATCACATCTTGCTACTTGTCATGTTGATCATGAAGGCAATGCTACTCTATAGAGCACATATGTCAAACCTATTCCACAAAGGGCCGAGTGGCACACCAGACTTGACTCATTTCATCAGCTGATCTCACTCTTGAGACAGCTGATTGGTCAGACTGTGTGCTCTTGATTGGTTGGAGGAAAAACCTGCAGCCACACGGCCCTTTGTGAAATAGGTTTGACATGCCTGCTATAGAGTATAGAGACTACAATATATATGGAATTGATTATCTATAGCATATAGTTTAGAGAATGGTATAGATCCAAGAAGCAACTGAAAGAATAGACTTAAGAGGAAAAAGGTACAATTGCACATCCATCTGCTGCTTCAGCACCACGGACAGCACCATGGATTCATCAATACACAGCACAGTGATACTTCAGAGCCATGGTCAGGGTCATAGATTCTAACTTACACAAACCTCAGTCAGATAAAGGCTCAAAGAGTCAGGCAGAGCAGACCAACGTCTTGAACAAGAAAGAAGCTTGTGAACCAAGTCTTTGCTCCGCTTTGCCGACCATTGCCAGTGCTGCACTGTTGCTATAGTCAGACCAGTGATGCTCTCCTCAGCATTAGGAATAGTAAAGGAATAGGTTAATATTTAGTGAAACTGACTTTCAAGTCAACATTTTCAAGAGCTGGATGAGAAAATTTACCTCTCCTGTCTGTCTGGATAACTTAGCATAACAGCTGTCCCAGCTCTGTCCAAAAGGTAACAAAGTTCTATGTAAGAGCAGGTTGAGGAAAAGTCAATTGTTTTTTAGTAGAAAATGTAGCTGAAGTAACTGCTGATGACACATGCACTGGGAAAAGGTCACACGTTACTGGCAGAAGCCAACTAAGAGTGGTTACTGGGTCCATGGCTGAGAGGAGACTGGTTTGGAAACATTTTTGCATGCTACAGGACGATGCTATACAGTTTTGGTTAATTGTATTTTTGATAGCCCATTAACCAGTTAGTAACCAGTTAATTTTGCACAGTGTTTCCATTGGTGCCAGTCTATCCATACTGGTAGATTTTAATGTCCCTGACAACATTATGGAAAGGATCCCTACAGAGACCAACCTTTTTGTAAAGAGTCAGGTCCTATTTGTTAAACCAGAAACAGCAGCTATATCGCTCTTGCCAAAGCCACCAGAGTCCATTTACAGAAACAATCATTTTATCATCGTGCAAACACACTTCATTCAACTCACCATGACTGTCTTGGTTTGTCCTTCCACTGTTCCAGCAGTCACCACCAACTCTGGTTTGGTCAAAATAAACCCCTAACTCAAGGAATCAGGAGAGGAGCGAGAGAGAGGGCGAGTATCAGAGAAAACAGTGTGCAGAGGCAGAATATTTTCACATCTTTCACATCTGCATAATGTCCATTGAGCACCACATGTAAAGGATACTAGCTGCTTCACGTCTGGTACTAGGCAGCTGTAAACTGTGCATACTTGTGTGAGCCATATGAGATACTGCTCCGGATTGCCAATTGGATTTGGGGCTTTGCGTACCATGTCCATAATCCCTGATCTGGTCCATCCTTTACACGCAGTCATGTCTCCCATCATGATTTTCTGAGCTGTTAATAGTGGCTCTGACCCCTTGTCTTCTGTCTCTGGGTCTAGTCATTAGAGGGGCTCATTTTATGTGTTTTACTAGCATGTTGCTCTTTTTTCTTCCACAAACTAACATTGTTTCTTCCCCTGTGCCTGTGTCTGTGTGTTTGTGTGTTCGGTAACTGCATGTGATGATGTCGTACCCTGTTGATGTGTGTCTGTGAATGGCACCTCCTCCTTGGGGGTGTCTGGTTCTAAATCTGAGTCAGTAAGTGTTCTACTCTCACCCTGTGCAGAGCTCTGACCCTGAGCTTCTCCCTGCTCTTCTCTATGCATTTGGGCAGCTGTCTTTCCTCAGCTTGCTGTCTCTGGACTACAGCAGCTGCAGCATGTATAAGAAAATCATCATCAGTTGGCCTTCTGTCCATCCCTCTTTCACCGAGCAATTTAGGATAGAGCGAAGACAAATAACTTCCTGGAGCACATATCATTCCCACCTGATTGAATTGAAACTGGTAGATGAGCCTCACTCACTGTTGACAGGCTGTCTGAGGTTCTGAGGTGGGTTTGCCTTGACCCCTCGCCCGACCATACATCATCGAGTCCACACTTGCTGCAATGTCGTTCTGGTGTCGTTCTTTCATTTTTGTCATTTCTGCAGCTCTAGTTTGCAACACTGATTGCAAAGGCTTGGAGGTTCATAGACTATTTCTAATCAAAATAGTTTCTTTTTGATCTTGTCAAGCACAGACGTGGCAAGGCAAAGCAAAGAAAACTTTAAATTGCACTTACCAGTCTTATTCTGTTGAGATCCTGTTCCTAACGCCAAAATTGGGGTGGAAATTCATGTGAGCTGAAGCTGAATGACTTCCACCCCTCTAACTGAGGACACTGTTCCTTATTAAAAATGTGAATAATTGAGCATTACTCCTTGAATGGTCCTCTCTATGTGTGTGCAGTTTATCTAAAAGACCTTGGTTACCACCATAGTTCTGACAGGCAGAGACTTCCTATCTGCTAGAATGGTCTCTAAATATTATGTTAATGTGTGACTGTCTGAGGTCTCTGTGTCGTCCAACCTTGAGACCTTTGGGCTCCTGTGGAGATTCTTTCACATGGTGCTGTTTTTGATTCTTTGTTTTGTTATAGGTCTCCATGATATCTCCTTAAACGATGATGCAACAGTTATATCATGTCTGTTTGGAAAATCCTGACCTGCGGCTTTCTGTGGTACAAATTCATGCTGACTGGGCCTCTTGTTAGATTCATCAATGATTTTGGCACTTCGACCCAACAAGCATTCCTTTCATTTTAGTCCTTTTCATTTGTGGTACGACTGTTGCATGATATTTATACGTACTGTTTCTCTCAGATCAGATCAAGCTGACACCATAAAAAATTGTTTGTCTGATCTGAACAAAAGGCTGGTGGACAAGCAACATCAAACATGTTGCGAGACATTCATATGGGTTTAACGCACCATCTGTCAATGCCCACCGTTCATAATCGGACTGAGAAATATATTTTGAGAAAGCAGTAGTTACTCTTACTCAGATGAAGTAAGTTCTTTGGGGACACCTGGCTTACTTTCTGTTCGTATCAATGGGGCGAGCACAAGACTTGAAGTGGTGGTGCGGCGAGGGTGACAGCTTTTCTGGGAAGCTGCTGCTCCAAATGGTTAAACATTATCATATCCAGTCAGTCTGCGTACTGTAATCTGAACCTTAAAACAAAGCCGGGGAGATGAGAACACATGAATAGGCAACTCAAGGAACCTGCAGAGTCCACATCAAGTACAAAAATGTTGAGCTTACCCAAACAAGCTAACTTTGCTATTGCTAGGGCTAGCAACCCAGCTACTGGCACACACTATGGAGATGATGAGGATAACCCAGTACTGCATGTGATCCACAACATGAATTCTGACCTTGAAACAAGCTGACATCAAAGGCTTTGTTAGCACATCTGTTAATGTAATTCCTCATGACCTCAAACCATAAGAGGCCCTCCAGGACAGTTTTCCAGTACAGCTCTTCTCATGGAAGAAACGCACTTTTGCCCATGCATGGTACCAATTCAGACCTCAGCATAGCTGTTTCACTTCAGGTTCATACATCAGAGGATTTAACATTTCCAATAAAAGGCTGAGTAACTCTTTTTCCACTTTAGATATGTCAAACCCCTGCGAGGTTCATTTCATTGTGGAAATGCAGTTTACTGAGGAGATTGCATTCATCTGGGATATACCAACTTAAACTTTATTTGGCCCAACCTGAGCCACTTAAGCGTAGAGAGTAGGTCACAGTAATATTAGCTGCTATCGATTTTGGTACAACTGAGTCTTGTCTGTGACTCATCTGCTTAACCAAACAAACAAAGCAGATGACCGGACACATGTTACTTACACATCTGTTGCTGGAGTGACGGCTCCCAAAGGACTTCAAACCACTTCGCAGGGATGAAGGATAAATACTGGGGGTCAAGGAGCTTTCCGGTTCAACAATGTGGCAAAGGGACCTGGAGTGAGGTTGGAGGTGTCATGTTCTTAATGGGTTTGGTAGGAATGAGACCACCAGTCATTTATTTAGGGGCTATACTCCTATAAATTACTTGGTTTCAAATACTTTAAACCGCGAGCTTGATATTATCTACTGATGATATGGCTGATAAGATGATTAAGTTTACTTTCTGGAATTTGAATGGAGTGGGGTCTAATAAAAAGAGATGCAAGACACAGGATTATTTGATGGTTGATTGGTCGGGTGATTATATTTAAGCAGACTATATCATGTATCATTTTACTATTTTCTGCAACTGACAAAAACAAGTAATGAAAACAAAATCCTACATTTCTGAACCAACCTTTGTTAAACTGAATCCATCACTCATCTCTTGCCACATCATGCTTTGGCTCTCAGTCCAAACAAGAGTCTGTCTGTTTACTTCAGTGAGAAACATGTCATGTAGCTTACATGTGATCATGGACTGAAAAGAGAACAAAGGAAAAGATGGCTCAGCTGCATGATCCTGCTAATTACAACCAAACTTTACTCTAGCTGAAAGTGGGATTTTACAGTCGCTGAAATGCTAAACCGATTTGAGTCAGTGTTAGCTAACTCGGCTCTTGTAAGATGGCTATTAATATTAGCATCATGCCTGTTGATTTTAGTATTTGGGATGTAGTGGAGGGTAAACTTCCTCACATAGGTTTTACTCAGCCCACGGACATTTACACTGTAGTTTATCCACCTTTTATTTTCCCTGTGTGAATCTTGAGGAACAAAAGTCGCCGTCTGAGTTGTGCATGAAAATAGCCTTTGACTTAAGATAATGTAGATTAAAACCATCCATCTGCTTTTGAAGTTATGATAAATTATTCCTGTATAACTTTACAATTAAGCCAGCGAGAGGTGGTACTTAAAATAGCTACCACTAGAACCAGTGTGTAAGATAAACTGGTGGGATTGGAATTGGATAGTTGTCAGGACATTTCATTCATCCAAACTGTTTTGTTGCAAGTGTTAAACTTTGAAATGCAGGAAATCTTAAATTTACATTTTTCCCAAGGGTGGACCTCCAGACCCCTACACTGGTAGAGCAGACGCTTCATCCCACTGAGAGTTGCAAGATTAAAACTGACTCAAAATAAAATCTTCAGTAGAATCTATTTCACTCCAGCAAGGCTGCACGCAATGGGCCTGAACATTACAAAAGATATCAAAGATGTGAGTGCTAAATATTTGAAGTCATTATTGCCACTGCTAAGAGGGTCATACTGAGACACTGGAAGGAGCTTGCATCCCCTTAATGACGTGATACCTAAGCAGGAACAGCCTCCTATAAGAAACCCATTTATAAGAATAAATTGGATGTCTTCTTGGAAATCTGGGATCCATTTCTGACACATTCCAGGGAAACCAGCACATGAGTAGTGTCTCGCTTCGCATACTTGGAGCCAAAAATCACAGCACAATGGTTCAGATGGGTGGTATCTGTTACAGTTGATGGGGTGGGAGTAAATGCGCTTTAAACATGTCTGAAACCCACAGCATCTATCCTGTGTGTTTGTGCATGGGAATTGCTGGGAATGAGTCGCTGGGAATCTGCCGTGTGAAGTTATTTGATTTCTATGTTTCTGTTATCATATGCACACAGTGTGTTACTTTATTTACTGTGGTTTTAGGTTGTTGTAGACATTTCTGAAGGAAGCAATAAAAAGCATGATTTACAAAACACAGGTAACAGAAAGTCCTGAAGCACAGCAGTATCAGTGTTTTAATGAACTCTGGATCCCTGCCAGCTCTTGCCTGTCCTGGTCTGCCTCTCTGGTTGTGACCCTTGCCTGCCCCATGGCCCTGTAAATAATTTCCAGTATTTCAGTAAATAAATCATTGAACTGCATTTGCTGCTGCTCCACTCATACCAGCCTTGACTAAAAATCCCTCCCATCATAGATTAAGCTTGCATAAGAGGGAAATGTGAAGCTGAACTCAGTGTCATGCTGCTTCCTTTGAAATCAGCATGGAATACTAGTACATATCCAGCACATGTTAAGCACAAGAGAAATCCACCGCTTCCTGTACTTCACCCAAGCATGTAGGGGACAATGGAGAGCACAAAATATGACACAACCATATTCCCATAACTTCATAAGGGGTATGTATGAGTGCACAGCAGGTCCAAAGCAGATTAGAGTCTATGTTTTATTCATTACTCATTTAGGACCATGAATGCAGCATGAACACGAATACAGCTATAGGAATGAATATATGATTTATAGTATTGCAGGCACAATATTTGAGTTCTACTGTACATCTATACATGACCTGCTTGTCTAAAAGCCACAGCCACTGTCTCTCTGAAAGGGAGACAAATCAACTGAAAGAAAATGTGGACAATGAATGGAATCTGTCAGTGGCCTTAAATGTGAAATCTAAAGTAAAACCTGTGAGGTTAATGTTGACCATTCTGCTGATAGGCGTGAGGACAAAGGGGGCGTGTACTGTGCATGTGTAAACCCTGCCTCTCAAATAAGTTGGAGTCGAAGAGGAGTGAGAAGCAGACAAACAACAAGACGACTAAATAACTAGTTGGATTTGCAGGCTGGAGCAGGCAGCGCAACACGCACGTTTACCTCTTTGGGTTCCACTGGGACATCGAAGGTGTTGAAGATGGTTGCTGTCAGGATGAAGCTGGCACTCTCCTGGTTTTGCATTGTGCATTTGGCCCTTATCAGTGCTTTAGTCTTCACCCGCAGCAATCCTCAAGCCACCCCCAGCAACTTGTCATCAGACAGGATGGCCCCGGCCCCTCAGAGCGCAGGTGAGTGCATGGCCCCTTCTGCGGCCGTTTTCACACTTCGTTCATTCATCACTGCTCTTCATTTTGTCAGATAAAGCAGATATTAAAAAGCAAAACGATACTCAATAATGAAAAGTTAACCTACAATAAAGTGTAATAATGCTGGTAGATTTAAGAATATGGCAATTATCACGATGAACACAATAAAAAACTGAATAAAAAAGCGGTGATAGTGATAGAAAATTAGACAATATGTACTGTATTTCTAGAGCAAAAAATAAAAGGAATGAATGTTCTAATATGTAATGTTGTATAACTATGAACTGGGGTACACAAGAAAGCAAGCGCGAAAGCGTTATTTTGAATTGTGACCGCGCACTGCAGCGTCTTTAATACAGTTTGTCCAAAGTCATTTTCTTGCAAATACAGAGTGCAAATAAAAACGGCTGCAATTCCAAGACACATCACGCACGTGACTGTAGCTACACCTAATTTAGGATGCTTCCAAATGCTACTTTGTCATCAAAACTGAAGTCAAATTGTTCTTGTTATCTTGCCAGCACATGACCTGAAGTCCTGCGCGTCAATGAAGTGAACACAGGTCTCTGTTGGAGGCTTATCTTAAGAATCTCGCTCTGTGACATACGATTATACGAGACAGAAGAGATCAAGACATATAAGAGATTCAATGTGTGATTAAAATTGCTCATATAAAGAAGTTGCCTAACTTGTATGTTCAGCTTAAGTGGCACCGGGCAAACTGAAGCGATGTGTTGCGCATCTCTGATAGGCATAGTTAAACTGGAGCATCCAAAGGCAGTGTTTCACTTCATTTCCACATCCTTCAACGCTGCAGGGGCTGACTGGTACATAAAAAAAGCATTCATACAAAAATTCATTAAAAAAAAAATGACATATACAGTGAGAGAGTTAAAAAAAAATAATAAAATAAAAAAAAAGGTAAAATAAAAGTAAAATACGGTAAAACTAATAATAAACTAAGAGATAACAATAAAGTGCAATTCGAAATGAACACACATAATAAAAGCCAGGCTGAAAAGGTGTGTTTTAAGTTTTCTTTTAAAGATATCTTCATTCTTGTGCATGCAAACAAGATCATTTGTATTTCTAAAAATGCTTTTAGATTCTGGTCATAGTGTCCATTATTCTTAATGAATATGAGCAGTATTTTTAGATATTGCATCATTTTATTTTCTTCAGGAAAGACAGGAAATAAGGTGTGAGATGAAGCAAAGGTTCTTGATATCTTTGGTGTACAAGATCATCTGTGTGCACAAGATGAAAAAAAAAAAAAAAAAAAAAAACACCACACAGGATTTCAGGGAATCCATAATGACTCGAAGTGCTAGTTAAGCCTATTTACTGGCATTTATCAGTCAAACATCAATGTGACTGTGCAGTGAATCAGGAATTATGGTGAAGCCGAACAACAGGGAGCTGGCAGTTGGACACATCGGCACAGTCACTGTCTTGTCACCGTATGACTGCATGCAAACACTACTATACACTTGGCAGAGAGATTTAAGAGAAGGCAACATGCAGCTGGTAAGTACAGTAGTTGCAGGTTTTAGACCTCCTTGGGGAATCTCACTGAGGACCTCTGGTGGATAGAAAAGGAAGTGACAGACAGGTGAAGAGGAGTATGTTGAAATTATTTGTGTGTTTTGTTCTCCCATCATTATAAAATAATTCTACTTGTACTTTGGTTGAGCATTTACATTTAGTGATATTTTAAACTTCTACTCCACCACATTTCACGGAGTGGTGTTGCACATTTTACTCTCTGCTGGGAATTATGTGATTTCACCACTCCCTAAAGGGTAAAATAAATCAACAGGAGGGAGTGGGAGATGTCAGTCAAGCACAGTGCTATGAGGTGAAAACGCCTGTGTGGATAGACTATGGGTGTGAAGCACCTTTAAGATTTTACATGCAAATTCTATGATACCTTTATAAAATGCAATTCATACTGCCACCAGACAATATAATAAGAAGTAACTGTTTGCTCCGTACGGGCCACCTGCAATCTTGAAATGCTACTTATACATAATTACATAAGTAAAGAATATATATTGCTATAGCACTGACAGGGTCCACTCTGCATAAAGAGTACTTTTACTCTTACTTTTAGTACATTCCTGATAATACTTCTGCACTTTTTGAATGCAAGACTTGAACTTGTAACTTGTAACAGCGACCAGACTATAAAGTGTAGGTCTTGAGGGTGACTGGTGTCAAGTACTGTGGGGTGTGGTCTGTGAGGTGGTCTGGGAGGATGGAGGTCGGGAGGCCGATGATCTTGGCAGCCTTGTGTAATTTGTGTGAATCTGTTCTTGGAGGGGGTTGACAGCATATTAAATAAGCAGGGGGAGCAGTAGAGGAGGACGGGTTGAGCTACGCTTTTGTAAAGTAGCAGCAGAAGGTGGGCTTTGAGTCTTTGTTGACAGCGTTTATGGACGTCAGTGGTGCGTTGTTCAAAGGTCAGTTTAAGACTCTCAAAATATTCCGTCCGTTGCACACTTACAAAATTTGTAACCAATTATTAAGTCGCACCTCTGTATCTTAATTCAAAGATGGCACATGGAAATGACACTCATGTCAATGTGCACAATGTGAAATAAGATTTAAAGCTGTATTATCCTTTATATGCGTCTCCACTGTTGTTACAGTGTATTGGTTTATATTAGATTCTCAGAAGCCACAGAAGAGTTTTAAGGGCTGACCAGAGATTTCAAAAAACTGATGCTTGGCTTTATTACTGGAATATACAGAAATTGAAAGACATGAGAGGCACAAAGTGGTGATTGTACACAAATCAGTTTGTGACGGAGATGTTCTGCAACATTAGTTCCTAATCAATAGTCTTGATGTTGTTTCAACAGGGCCATTGAACCCCGGCAGACAGAGACCACTGTTTGCGAGGAGAGGACAGTATGAACGACAAAGGACTCACATAGCTGTAAGATGTGTGTGGTTCATACACTCAGCATAGACGTTTCTAGTTAACAAGAAGTTAAAATAAAAGTCCTCAGTAAATGTGTTGATGTGTTTCAGCTGAGTGATTTTGAAATTTGATAATTAACTCATAAAGCGTAGTTTGCAGCTTTCAGTAAAAAAAGCAGTACTTTTTACACTTCAAAGGGAGAAAGTGAGGCAAAATGACCTGATCATGTGATTTTGATGCTCTAACATTCACCTACCTTGTCTCCCTCTCTCTGTTCTCTCCACCTTCCAGAAGCCCAAAGTGGTTTCTGTCCCTAGAAATGACCCCCCCACTCCTTCTAAAGAGGTGCCCAAACCCATTAAACCAAACTGCTCTCAGCTTACACAAAGCTGTTTGCCACAGTCTGGCTGCTGTGACCCATGTGCCTCATGCCACTGCCGCTTCTTCAATACAATCTGCTTCTGCCGGAGGACAAAACCGTTACACAAGAAGACATAGAGGACACCAGCGAAGCGGAGATACAAATATAACGCTTCAGGCCTGTGAACAGAGATGCCATCACCCACCCCCGAAATTAGTGTTGTAATACGGTGAATGCACATTTGAAAGAGTTTAAATATATCTCTTGTGAACAGCAACTGGAAAAAAGTTTTACAGTCGTGGAAAATCTGATATTGTCCTGGAGAATTATATTTGCCTTAAGCTAAGAGAGTTCCCCCAAATGAATAACACAGCCATCTGAAAGAGCTAAGTTATGTTCAAGATCATAATAATGTTCAAACAGTAGTTTATGGACAGTAAGGGTCTTTTGAATAGCTACTCTCCATGTCCACACCCACGTTAAATATGAAGCTAATGCCAGCAGCCATTTAGCTGAGCTTAACACAAGGCCTGGAAGTGGGGTAAATAGCCTGGCTCTATTCCTCATGCCATAATACCTACATGAATGTATTAGTTCCTACAATATATTTCTGCAAGCCATCTCCATTTCTCAAATGAGAGGTCTGTGGTCGTTATCAGCTAAAAAATTAGAATCTGTCAAACAGACCGTTTTGTTCTTTTCTTTGGAAGGCCCTTCCTGCCTCTCTCTTAGAAGCAGCGCAGTTGAAGCAGGGCTGGAATGTCATCTTTTGGTCTACCAATCTAACACTTAAAATGAGGTTCTACAGTAGCATTGATTTGTAGAAATACTACATCATGCTCTCATGTTGCACATTTAATGTTGCAGTTTCGAAAGATTTCCGCTCATTCTTGCATTTTCATTGCTTGAGCATGTATCTTTGTAATGCTAAATTCTACAAATAAATGTATTTTACACTCATGCTGTCGGCACGTATGGTAACACTGTCCATCTGGGCTGATTTTATAGTTTCTGGTTTTAATAGTATGTACAGCATGTTGCCATCTGTCAGGTATTTTATCTGTAAGTTAGCGTGATTGTAAACATGAATATTTTTTTTGTGTGTGTATTGTCCTGTATACAGTTTAATTTTCAAATCCTAATTTGATTTCCTGTGCTGAGAAGCTATGAACAGGTAAAGCAGGCTTCTGTGTGTGTGTGTGTGTGTGTGTGTGATAAATATACATGAACATGCTAAATATCACCTTGATGTTTGTTTTGACTTTGCTGTCATGGTGACTGCAATTAACTGATTAAAGTCAGTTGGTTGAAATGTTGTGTTGTTTCATAGATCAGTTACCAGCAAGAGGGCCTTTTTTTTCAGGGTAAATCACCATTATAACAGAATTATACCCACCCTAATGAGAGAAGGCAGTTGTTGAACTGATGTGTCGGGGTTGGAATGTTAGTGCATCATTGTGGATGCTGGGTGTACTCAAAGCACAAACTGAACCTTGGAAACAGGGCACCAGACCATGAACACCAAACAATGAATTAGGAGTGAATTAATTTTGTGTTAGGACAGTTTCAACAGCATATCCATGCTCTAAAAATCATTTATTCAACATCCAAACCCAGCACCCTCCGTGTGAAGGGATGAAGTCTAATCAGATTACAGGGACTGCATATGATTTCACATGTTGTTTGCATCTGGATATTATCTCCCTTAAATCCATGAAAGAAACCCCAAAATGGCCAGATTAGAATTGGCTGCCAAACAAAGTGAAATTTGGTTCCAATTTTTGTCAAGAGCAGCATGTAGGTTAACATCCTCCCTAATTCGCCCTGTTTTCCTCCCCTCCAGCAAGGGTTGCCTATAAAATGCATAAATTGTATCTCATGCTGTGGCAAAGGAACAAGGCCTGCGTGAAAGTGAAAAATCTAAAGTTTAACTTCATCACACTGTGAGCTGCAGGAACTGCTAGTCCAAAGGGACTAGGAACCTTTGGAAGAACACCAGGGTCTAAATTAAATCTCAAGGGCATTCATTTACCCCCCAAAAAGACCCTCCTCAGTGAGTAGTACTCTCCAAAAGTACAGGAACTTTGAGGGATGGGCTTGCGGTGCTGAACAGTTCTAATTTGTTGAATACTCGAACATTTTGTCAGCCACCAGTTTAAAAAAATCTGCAACCACAAACCAGTTCCATTTTTCTTATTGTGCTTTGACATGTCAACATGGAGTAACATGAAGAAAGTGTGCGATAGATGGACCGTGAGTCCAGGCCTCGCTGAACACTGTGACAAGCAAAAATGAAATCACTCATATGACAGTGGATTACTTTGCCTAGTCTTGGGTCTTTGCCATTACTTTTTAGTTCATTGCAAAGTAGGGCTAAGTTCTGTGTGATTTGAATGGAAACATGGGTTTTGTTCAGATAGCCCACGATAAACCGGTGGGCTAACTTCTTGTGCATCATAAATTTCATCACTAGGGGCCTCACTGAAGAGAAGGCATTATGGGAAGGCAAGATGCTAAAGTGGAACCAAATGTAGCCAGACTTTGCTGTTGTAACATACATGCTGATTCCCAAAGAGTCCAGCATGCTGTGCAAAACAAGTGGTAATAAAGTGATAATTTGTTCATGTAAAGTCACTGCAGGTGATGAATCACTCAGACAGACTGTGTGTAGGAATACCTAGACCCCAGAGGTTATTTCCATCTTGTCCTTATATTTCCTCTATGTCCTCAGAAGGTTCAGAATAATAAATATTATTTGTTATGGAGCTCTGGACAACCTGTGGTGTGTCAAATGTAAAGCACACTGAGGCCACACTGAGACTTTGTGCAACTTGAGAATTAGATGGGCTAGCTATGATTAATTTTCCTTCCATACACATTTCTTTTTGTACCAGTCATTGTCACCACAGATTTCTGACTTGCCAAATAGCCTACTAGGTGTAGGGTCCCTGTGGTTCATGGTGGGGTACAGATTTAAAACTCATAACTTGCCTGTGGTTTTTGAAGACATGTGAATCAGCGTGAAGATGACACAATATGATGAATATCTCACAGTGTAAGGGATATGAACACAATGGTTTGTATGCATAGTTGCCAAGATTCTGTAAACAAACTATTGGCTAACAGGCTCAACATCTGCCATCCATTCCATCCATATTGGAAAAATCCATTAAGACAGACTATTAAAAACGTCAGTGTGCACAAATGTGCTCAGTGTAATGTGACCTACCGGTATCAAGCAGGGAAGCAGTACATATACTGTGTGGTGCCCTGTCTAGTAAATCGTATGGATCAATGTCATTTCCAAGGTTCTTTACTTTTTCAAGATGCTTGTTTGTTTCCCTCAAAGTATGGCAGCTCTTCCTTCATTTATAGAACCGTTAATGAGTGTGTTTCATCACTCACACCTGTTGGGGCTGATATAAAAACAAGTGACGTCAATACATACCTTCTTTTAATAAAATCCAATACAACAGCAGAAAAAGTGGCCTCCGAAACAAACACAGGGTCAACAGCTTTCTGACATGCTCAAATAACACAGCCATTATAACTTGCACAAAATATTTACTGCATGGCTATTGTGTTGGATTGCATTAGATGTGGTGGATGTCATTATGCCCACCATATGTTGGCTACAGATGATTTGGATGTTTATGTCTGTGATCCAAGGCAAATCCGTCATCATAAGGACCTGACCTGGCAAAGAGTAATGGCTTGTTAAAGCGTTTTGTTGATTTTCTTCTTATATAGCCGGGATGTGCTTTTTTGTAGGTCTTGTATTTCATTAATGTCTGGCATGCTCATTTTTTGCTGACTTGTGCAGGTCGAAAATATGAGTTTTTAAACAAGGACATGTTGAACATTCAGAGAATTACAGAAGTACAGTACACAGCAGCTGTATGGCCTGCTTGTTGAGAGAGGTTTGATGACACTCCATCTGCACGAATAAGGTTTAATAAGGTCTAATGATATCCCCAGACCCCCACAGCTAATGCTGTCCCAGGAAGAAAACAGTAGAGTTAGATGTACTGTAGGCAAAGATTAATGGCACAAGGGAAAGGTCACAGAGTGACCATCTTTTGCTGTCTGGAACCAGAACATGTACCGATTAAGCCTGATAGCAGCACTAGAGAAAAAGTCATCTTTGATCAGGTCACTAATGAGCAATTCATGCCAATGCTGGTCACAGGGGAACAGAATGGGGGCTTAGAGGTGATAAGTCCTCTGGGGGAGATTAACGTAATACTTACAATATGTACAAAGTAGACAGCATACGCAAATGTGCATTCATCTTCAAAAAATGCCACAGCAAACCACCAAAGCTAGAACCCTTTCAATCTCCCCTCCTTCATATGGTTTACACTTAATGGCACTGGGTCCTGAAGCTAAATGCAGCCTGTAGCGACTAGTATCAGAAACAAAGCAGTCGCTGAGAGGCTGAGGGTAGGGTGTTTGCTGATTGTCAGACACGCTGTATAAACAAAATATTCGCTGAGATCCAAAAAATGTGTTTATGGTTTTTACTAAAGAAATAGAACCACTTATAACATGCACAAAATATGGAAAAAATCAAAACGGCGGTCAATAAAAAAATACGGCCTCCCAGCCACTCACCCTCTCTTTCTTTGTTACCCCCCGCCGTGCCAGCGCACAGGTGATTTTATAAACTAGATGTTACCGCCCATGGCTCCTACACAGCCTATGGGAGAGAGCTGACAAGAGAGCATCCAGTGTACTCACTTTTCTTAAATACTTGACAAGGAATGTACATTTACCTTTGGGGTGTATTTTGTATAGCTACTATTTGTGGACAATGAAGGAAAATAAAATATTTTTGAAATGTGCAAAGACTTAATCTCTGTTCTAAACAGTAGGTTTCTGACTCAATGCAAGGCCACTACTGCAATACAGTGTCCATTTAAGGAAAAGGCTGACAGAAATCCACTGAACAACTTCATAATGTTTGAGTTAATCCTACATGACACTGCAGTTTTGAATAAATTATTGATTTAATATGACAATAAAGCATTAACACGTCATTAGGCATGGTGGACAACTGCAACCCTAAATTACTGCAGGTATGGAAATAAAGCGTTTACAAATGTGTAGTTTGGCATCCTCTGCTGGTCTGCACACACATGTACACACTCGCACACCAGCAGCAGCAGTAGGCACACAATTTGAAATGCAAAATACTTGTAAGACCAGGTTACATTCTTTAGGTTCCATATGCCTGAAGGTCCCAGTCTGATCAATTTGATAAATTACATGCAATGTGAACAAAAAACTTTTCAGCCTCTCTTCAACATATTGTTTATCAGAAAGTCAGGGACCACTATCCCCCTCCATAATAACTGCATGGTTATTAACAATAACAGGCACTTGTAAGTGCACCTAACAGAACAGTGGTTCAGTTTAATTTAAGAGTCAACCATGCACAATCCTCACACCTACACAGAATGCAGCTGTTAACAATGTTCTCAATTACACGTGTGCTTTTACTGCAATTAGCAAGGCAAAAATGACTGCTTACCTATACCAGAGTTTGTAACTTAAGAATATTAGAGCAGAATTCATAAGTTTACACACACATACAAACTCATGGACTTACAGGTCTGGCAATGATTAAGATTTGTATTGCCCTGGTGCACAAAACAATAATACATATCAACTCAGGATTAAAATGATCAATGTTATTGAGTCCGCAGTTATTGTTTGATCTTTTCTGCTTTATAAAACACTTTCCAGCCTGTACAAAACTGTTCTTGTTCTGATGTTGGAAGACACAATGCTTAATAAAAAATTTGAAATGGATTTGTGCCAGTATTATATAAAGTTAAAAGACATGTGGTGAGAGTAAATAGGGACGTGTGATTAATCTGCTTAACAGCCCATTTGGCTTGCCTAAAGCACATGGTATAAAGTGATGACTATTGAATTCATTTCTGCAAATGCACACTCATGCCCTTGGATTTCTAGACAGTGAATCTATATGTATATACATATTTCAAGAAATCTCTTGACTTACATTCAATGGAATGTGACTATAGTGAGGAAATGTTGTATTAAGAACTGTAATATCAAAACATGGTGACAGAACAAGGTCAAACTTCATCTGGGCAGTCAATTGCACATTCAAAAAAAGGGAAAGAATGAAAGGAAATGGTGCATAGTTTGGGCTTTCCTCCCATTTCTTTTGGTCTGGTTTTATTCTTTGGTCACTGCAGTTAGTGTGCTCTCAACCACAGTCAACATCTCAATTGCAGAATAATAATTAATTTAATAGGCACAAACTTTTGATGAAAGATGTCAGTAATTTGGAAGTGAGAACACAGAAAGCTTAATAATTAGGACCAGTCAGGCATAGTAAAGACCTGACCTGGAGATGTTGTCCAGACTCCTGTATAAATCTCACTGTAAACTCAGGATTTCAAACTTCAAAGCTGATAAATGTCAAACCTATTTACTTGGGGAAATAGTGCTCACATACAAGCTTTTGCTGGGTGTCTGATATTCAAAGACCAAAAACACTCAGCGATGGAGGGTGAGCAGGTGTATCTTACAATCATGAACTGACATATGCCAGACCACAACAGCAACCTCGAAAGCAGCCAAAAAGAGCAGCCAGTAGCTCTGACTGAAAACAAAATTTACCAGCTGGGGCCAGATGCCCAAAAACGTATTGAATAAATGTGCCGTAACAATAACAATGTGAATCATTCTGCAATATTTACTGGATAAATACATACAAGTTCAATTAGATGTTAAGATGTGAAGGTGAGCAACATTGCTGCAGTAGAAAATCGATATAACATGTGATTAGAATACAAAATAAATACAATGAGAGAAATTTGAGAAATAATGATATGGAAAATAAAGTTAGAATTTACATAAACCAGGAATGATGTGCCAGCATTCACTTAGACAAGACTAATGTGTCTTGGTTTGTGCACTGTAAAAAAAATACACACATTACAAGTGTTTAACTTGCACTTGTAGATCTTATGCTCAGGAAAAGTACAGAGGTTATGGTCTTGTCTAATTGTTCTTTAAATCGTCTGGATAGCGAGGTTGTGTCATAACAACATTATACATATATCTAAGGCACTGACTCAGAGGTCTACTCTCGTGTCCCGTGTTATTACACAGCAATATTTGGGGTGGCGCGCCTGTCGCCCGTGCGTTTCGCTGCTCGGAGGCTTCTGCACAGAGATGGCAAGAGAACCGTAGCGGACTGTGAGGCCTGTACGGTTGGGCATTTTACCGACAACCGTAACGTTTGAGAACCGCAGAGAGTGGGAAAGGAGTGGAACAACGGGCAAGGTAACACACGGCTGCTTATGTAACTCAAACCATTACGAACGACTTTCTCCTACAGTCAAAAAATGCTTTCTTGACAAGTCTCTCCTCTACACCTAACCAAACTGTTTGACTATGTTAGCTCTGTGATGGCGGACAACTAGCAAAGCTGCTAAGTAAATTAGTTAGCCGGCTAGCTGGCAGCAATTGGATAATAGCTAACTTGGCTAAGTTTGTAACGTTAGCTTGCTAAACTAGCAGTGTCTGCTCTACTGCAAGTTGTACAGCTAAAGATTAAACAAACACACTGAGTGTTACAATTGCGTGACGATGTTACCAACTGGCTAGCCAGTTAGATATCGTAACGATAATTAGATGGCTAGCCATGGCGTCAAGCTAGCTACTCAAACAAATAACACTAAAATGGGGATTTTTTTCTGTGGCTAGTTGCCTAGCTTAGTGATAGCTAGCCAGCTGACTAGCTTTCTTTGCAGACCAGTGCCAGTACATGGCTACATGTCGTTAGACAGCCTATCTGACTAACACTGTGCCTATGTGATGTGTCTGTTGCAAATATATGATGACCAAACATTTGGATCAGATCTAGGAAATTTCTATCCTAAGGCTAATAGTTGCACATTAAGTTACTCTTACTTTGTGGGCTAACGTTAGCATGACACTAGATTATCCAAAGTTAGCCAATGCTCGTTAACCACATCAGAGTTTGTGTGTGATGATCAGCGTTTGCGTTGAAATAAACAATTGGTATTTGCGTTTGGCTGATGGATAGTTTGGAATGAAATCTGCTCCTTTATTGCTCAATAATTAGTGGTCTTGTTTACTGAAGTTTGTAATCACAAAAGAAAACAACCATGGTCACCTCTAACTCTAAGGTGTTGACATTTGTTGTCTGTAAGGTGTTTCCTTGGTTATGCTCAGTACTTGACTAAAGACACAGGTAAACATAGGCCTTGCATGAGGCACACTACTGGACGCACTAGATATGAACAATGTAAAACTTGCACTGTATCAGTCCCTGACTGGCATAGATAGGGAATTTTGAGCACAATGTGTCACAGTGTTAACATAATGAACTTGGCCTCGTCTAATACCTGATGAGGAATCCCTGTCAGTAAAGGTTAGTCCCAGTCGTCTTCCATTCCCTTCTGTGGAGAGCCCTGGCCTCAACGAGAAGTGGTCAAACACGACTTTTATTTGTTTCAGTGACTGATGAAGGTTTTCTTTACAATCAGCTATTGTATTTCAGGGTCATTAGTGCATGTCCTGCTGCCTCTCAGCTGTGAACAGTGGTTTGGCAGCTCAGCCTGTCACATACTGTGTAGTATTTGTGCCACATCGGGAGGGAATCACTTACAGGAAGCTGTCACTTGAGCAGCAACTTTTGCCTGGCTGGTTCTGAAATATACTTGTTTGGTTCTCTCTCAGTCTTTCTCTCTCTCAGTCTTTCTCTCTCTCTCTCTCTCTCTCATACACACACACATACAAACATTGACCTTTGAAAAGGAAGAGAGCAGCTGTGGGGCGAGTGGGAGTTGTGGCCTGCTGCCACTGTGTGAATCTAGTGTGTCATGCTAACATAAAGAAAAGTTATGAGAATTTAACATCGCTCGATTGTGTTTGAGATAAAGGAGAGTTCGGATTAATATTGACATTCACTTAACAGCCTTGACTGTATGCAGGGAAAGCTGTCTCACTACCAAGGGTAAACTGTGCAGTTATGACAAATTTTGGCTCCCTGATGGTCAGTAGACTGCTGTAGTGAAATAGTGAAACGGAAGCTTTTTATGCCCCTTGTTGTCATAAAATTTCATTTTGAATTTACGTTATGTCTTGAGGCTGAGTTTATTTTGATGTAAACAGAAAACTAACACAGCAAAACAAGACAAATGTGTGTTATGTATGTGTTTTGGCTTAGTCTTGTGTTCTGTTACTGAGGTTATGACTTCTTTTTTGTTTTTTTTTTCCCACTTTTGTGGAGTGAGGGTGTATTTTGAAGGGGGACTTAAGTCCTGTTCATGTAAGCGAATACCCCCCCCCCCCCCCGACTTCATGGTCTGCCCAGATGTATTCCAGACAGCTCTAATACTGTGTGTGGGGACCAGAGCGTCCATGTTGGTGTGTAAACTGTTATGTGTGTGTGAAATTAGAGAACCTTAACAACCCTCGTATGAGCTCAGTTTCTAAGATCTGTCAAAAACCTTCCCTAAAGAAGCTTTGGCAGATATGCAGACACACGGACGCGCACGCACCACAAAATATAAAGTGCATTGTCCAGCAGTAAGCAAGTTGCTAGCTGTTTTGTAAGCAAATCCACCCCTACACCAACACTGCTGGCTACAGTCTGACCAGCACATAAGAGAGCGCAAGCAACCAGTCACAGACAATGAGACACAAAAAAAACAAAGAAAACCTAGAATACATGGTTAAATACTGTTGTGCAAATTGCACATTAGAGTTGTGCTTTCCTTACCCAAGCATGTGATGATCTCCCATTTTTAATATGTGTGTTATCTTTGGAAAATTGCTATTTCAGGCCATATGCTGTAATGCAGCCAAGAGCTGGTGAACAATTGATGACTTGAAGACAGAACTGTTGTAGAATTTCTGATGGCCATGTTGGATAGTTGTTGTTTTTTTCCCCAGCTGACTGAGGCTGTATGCGGCAGTGCATTTAAAAGTATATTCTTTATATCACTTAATGGATACTACTATACTGTTGTGTGCTGACAGTGGTTAAATGTCCAGAAGTCTTCCATAGATCAGTTTGTCACATCCCGTCTCTGTACACTACTGGTTGTCTTCACCATGCGTTTGAGAGGAGGAGAGTTTTCACTCACTTAGCCATCTGCCACGCATCATCAGACACATGCACAGAATACAGGAGTTAAAATGTCTGAGGTTCTGGTGCGGTGTTTGTGTTTATAGTACGCTGGTAATTCAAATGTCATCAAGATTGCATTTAATCATGTAAGTCTCTGATCAAATGTCCTTATGACCCTGTTGAGTAAAAAAACATTTTGATTTCTTGTTTCAGTACATATATTTTCGATCTCAAGGCTCTACATTCAATTATGCTCTGAGTCTGCTAGTCATTTGGAGTCCATAGTCATGCTTAAGGCAAATTTAAAGACTTCAGCATGGATGCCTCAAACTGATCTGCCAGATCAATATTTACAAAATTAACTATATTCACATATTGATGTAAGACACTTTAGGAGACCATTAATGGAGACCTGGATACAGTCCATCTTCTTTACAGCAGATCTACACAGTTGTCAAGTATATCTGACCTAGCGTGGAGGTTTTGTGAGAGAATATTGATATTGTATTGTTATAGATTGGTATCAAAGCAAAAAATAATTCGATTAGGATGTCCCTAGTCTGCAGCACACCTAACTTGCGTGTTTATTGTCAGCATACACTGGAGCACCCAGAGGAAATCCAGACTGACACAGGCAGAGCATAAAAACCTGATATAGAAAGTGCTTGGGCCAGGAATTGATCAGGTCCTTCTTGTTGGAAGACACACTGCTAATCACTGAACCACTGCATATTCCTGTGCTGCTGCGGTCTTCATGAGGCAACCCCTGCAAAAGTGAGGCTTTAACTCAGACTTCTAGGCTTAATCTGAATAATATTACATTTGATAGGTAAGTGTGCTGATCAGGGTTGTTATTTTCAAACCAGTAAGAGACCCTGACATGACACAATTTGTGCACGTTTTTTTGGATTATAATATATCTCCATCTGTGAAAGTATTTAATTTTCTTTCACCTTATTAAAACATTCCCATTACTGTAACAGAAAAACATGACAACATGCAGTAGGTATTTGATATAAACTTAACATGTAAACACAAGTTAAGGTGTGCCAACTTGCTCAGTAATGTTTGACTCTGATTCTGAACCTGATTCCTTTTAATAATTAACAAAATTGGCAAGTTTGTCCTCATAGAATTCAACTTCAGAGTGATCTTAATATATCAATAGAAAAATGGGCCAGTTTATCTGAGTTAGATTGGCAATGTTAGAGTTACATATGTTATCTGTGTTTTCAACATGAATGTAATAATATAATAAAAGATAAGGTACCTTGTGGTGGTCTTGACCCCCTAATTTGTGGTTAATTGACAGTTGATGATGCTAACACACCAAGTAGTGTAGTAATTTGCCAACAAAAGGCAGGAAAGAAGACAACTAATAGCTAGCGAACATGGATGTATAAGTCTACTAGGTACCTTTAAATTTAACTAAGAGAGTCTGACTGTTGTTCACTGTCTGCCAATCATTTTTGCACTTGACTATTTAGCTAAATATTAGTCAGTCAAAACTCATGCGGATTATGTCTGCAAGCTGTCACTAGGGAGTTTCAAAAGTAACAGTTACAGTTTTTTTGACTGATGGTGTCAAAATAAGCATGTATTGATGTCTCACTTTTTATATCAGCTACTAAATACATGGAGTGATTTGATTTTCACACCTCCAGTAAACAAATTTTGTGATTATTACACTTGGTAAGTCGCAAGGTGGGATGCGTTTTTCATTGACAGGCTACTGAATGGGTTTTGTTCATCTCAGATACAAGATTAATGTCATCTATTTAAATTAGGTATTTTCAGCAGTTAAACAGAGATAAAATCTAAAAATTAATTTGCAATATTTTTGATACGTCAGATATTCACATCTAAAAGAGAATAAAATATGCCTTATAACATAGCATATTTTAAATAGCATATAAAAACTGTTGACCATGTGTCAGTCAGTCCATATATGCAGTTCCAGGAGGAATGGGGGCCAGTCTATTAGCCTGGCTAATAACTGTTTTCATTATTCATTATGTCAAAACCCTTGAGAGGGATGGCAGATGACCGCTGGACTCCGTCCCATTCCCATCATTTATCCCCTAGATTTTTTCTGTCATAGCTTTCACCTGCCTACTGCTGTATGGAGTGCTGTTAACCAGTGTCAATTTGCTCCTTGTTGCCAGGATCAGTTGTTTTGCTCAGTGATTGATTTCATTGCTGTGTGGGCCCTTCGTTATGTCTCTCCGTAGCTATGTATTAAGATAAGAAATCAACATTTCATGGAAGCAAAGTTCGCATGTCATGTCTTCAAAGTTTCAACATTTATTACATGTTAAGCTTTGTATTTTTTCCCCTGTATAGCCATTTTTGAAAAGGACATGGGCTGTTTTTAAATGTTTTTTTTTTCTCTCTCTCTCTCTCTTTTTTTTTTTAAAATGAATGAGCTCTTTGGTTAGATTTATTATATGCATTTTGTGTTGTCTGATCATCCAGCTACAGCCTGCTTTTAGTTTATTCTGTGTGAAATACAAACTCCAAAAACTGGAAATATGCTACATAAAGATAAAATGGACATGGTTTGTGTCCCATACTGCTCTGGATGTCTTTGAAAGCAGTTTGATAAATGAGGTAAACTTTAACTTTGGCTTGGACCTTTCACGTTTAAATGGCTGATTAACCTAGCAGATCAGTAGTGACTCACTTGGTATGAAAGCGTAGCGAGTAGAGTTTCAGTGGTATGAGATTTACTGGGTACGATAACCTCAGAAAATATCACAGTACAGCATTACACAGTTATCATTACTATTATTATCAGTTACAGTGACCCTTAAAGGAATGAAAACAGAAGGATTTTTTGCCTTGAATATATTCTTTATTATAAGTTCACAAAATATTTTGTCCTGACAGACATTAATCTTGATATAAACTTGAAATATTTTTTAAATAATACAAATACAGTAGAATTCAATACTGTAGATAAGCAAATGTACATGATAAATGTCAGTTTTCATATCATGGTGTACGCTACATCCCTAGTATTAAGATAGCAGCTGTAGTTTTGCCTGATACTGTGCCGCTGACTTGGATCATTTTTTGTCTCCATCTGCCCTGTAGCCTGTACACTGATCATGCTGACTTAATTCTGGCACAGACTATCCCCTATCTTCTTAATTGGGTTCCTCCTAAGCTGCTTAAAAGCTGCCTGTTCCAACATAAGGTCTGTGTTGGGTAATCAACCAGTCTATATGTCAGCCTAGTGCTGTGATCATATAATCATATCAAAAAAAGCTTGGCCTTAATTGGAACCTTGGTATTGGATCAGGAAACAGTGCGGGTGTCGTGACTTCTGGAGCTGAGACAGTTAATGGGCATGTTGTCTTCCTCTTTTTGCCTTATTTTGTTCTGTACCTTTACTGTAATTACACCAACAGGTTAATTTACTAACTACTTATTTAAGAAATCTTAAAGGAAGTTTTTTTCATAACGTGCATGTAAATTTAATAGTTGATGAGGTTGTGCAGGCATAATGAAGGACTCTAAAAAAATGTTTACATGCCGTATACAGTATTAATGGTTTTGCTGTGTTGCTGTATATGATAATAGTATAGTACAGTATAGTATACTAACAGTATAGTACAGTATAGTGATGAAGTATAATCATTCCATTCCTAGTGTCATACAGTTAGGATGAATGAAAGTCAACATTTAGGGGAGCTTTGTCGATCACCTGATGATTAATTTGGTCCCCCCCCAAAAAAAATGCAAACCCCCTTTAACATTGAGAAACTGCATTGTAAACTCAGCTGTACAGCCATACAACAGCACATGGCGGATTGTAGTATGAGTGATCAGACAGGTTTTAAACAGGTTCAGTTTCTCCTGGTTATCAGTAAATCAGTAGATGAAAAGTGATAACAAAGCTGGCCATCCTTGAACTGTTTATTGTATGGAGTTGTGCATCACATGGCAAAATCCGAAAATATACTATGTTCTTAGTAGGTCAAAGTTGAACCAGGTAGTAGCAAACAACATGTGATTGCTTTATGAATACTGCAGGGACAAATCAGAGTTTACAGTGTGGTAGACTGAAGCTAGTGCTCACAAATGTAGCAGACTTTTTTAAACTTTGGTAGTGACCCAGTAAAATGTAACTATTGCTCAGTAATAATTCACTGAAAAGAAGAAGTCAGTTTCTTGCTGTGAGTGGGAAAGTTGAATATGAGAGTTTTGTAGTTGACTGGTAACTGGGATCAGTTTTAGTAGGGATCCAGCTAGTTTTGCAACTGTATCAATGAAATTGAAAAAAATCAACAGGGGCTTTTCACAGAATGTCCTATTTATTCCTCCATGTTCAGTAATAAGTTGGTGTCTTACTCAGAGGTCAGACTTTGACCTGCTAGAGTTTGCGTCAGCTGTTCTGAGGTTTATCCTAAAAATGAGCTCTTTTCTGTTTCAAAGGAATCATGGGACACGGAGTGGGCTGAACCAGAGGGTCTAGCAGCACGCACCAACTGTGAGTGTAGATTGTGTTTCCAGCATTAAGTCCATGGAGAATTATAATATGGTAAACAGAGCTAAGAGCCGGAAAGACCTTAACCACAAAACTCAACAAAATGTTCAGAATATGCCGAAGCATCTTCTACAACTTCTCAGCTGTATTTTTTATTGGAACCCCGACGAGTTCACCTGTGTCTTATTTGTGTTTGTATTTACTGGGCATGTTTCCTGTGTGTTTGATGTTTGCTTTGTTTGTCCGTATGTGTATGGTTTTGAAGGTTTCCCACTGTGGTGTATGACATGGCCACGGCCTCATCTAGAGCAGAGTCGAGCTATAACCACAGAGGAACGTCACAGCTCCATGCCATTGGTGAGTCTTCAAGGCCATAATGTTTGGGAGTGCAAGTTGGCCTCAGGATCTAGACGCTGTCGCTCCATCAGAAAGTTTACATAGAAGCACTATCAGCAGGATTTCCTGTGTGATATCATGATTTCCCCTTAATCTATCACATTATTTTATGCTGAAAATGTAACCTGTTGAAAGTAAAAAATGTCACTAGCCTCATCACTTCCTCTATGTACCATCACCAGTTTCCTGTGCCAAAATCAAGAGGAAGAAGAGCCTGTTTGGGACTGCCATTTATGTGGAGGTGACAGCGGAGGGGGAGTCACGCCGCACAGCAAAGTCTCACAGCTCCTCCAGTCCGAAATGGGATGAGAGGCTCACTCTGTAAGAAGCAACAATTTACCTCTGTGTATCACACAGTCTGTGTCTATTTACCTTAATACCAGTTTCTCGCTGTTTTCTCTCCCTTTTTCCTTTTTTATCATCTCTGTGCACAATATACATGCATTTAGTGAGTTCTATGTAAGTTCCCATTCACAGTGTGCTTCATAAATGAGTGTGGGAGGATAACTCATAAATCCCCAGACACTTTATTATTTGGAAAAGATAAAATGAGAGACAGACTGTAATGATTTCTGAGAGGGACCACGAACATCTGTCTTCTCACACTCCCTCTAAACAGAATATTCCTCCAGAGAGCTGATGTAGATCTCCAAATGGCCCAACCTTGTAAAGAAAAGCAGTTGAGAGAGAAAGATGGAGGACAGAACTGTTGCTCCATCTTTCTTTCTCATCTGCTTTTTTAATAGGAAGTGGTGTTCCGGTATGCAGGCTGTGGTGCAGGAACGTGCTTTGGTCGGTCTGACAGTGTGTACCTTATGTAACGAACAGCGATAAAGCATATTTAAATTTAAATATTTTTTAAAAAAAAAGCATTATGAACAAGGGGAAATGCTGTAGAACAACACACAGAGGTCCTTGTATCATCCAAGACAGTCATTGGGCCACAACATGGCAGTCTTACAGCTCTATGGCTTCCAAATGGTTTGGCCACATGCCAAAGACACGTCATTGCAAATGCTAATTGTCTTGATTGAGTAATTATTGCCGATAAGACAGTGGAGCTGTGTTTGCACCATGTATGCAAGCAGTTACAAGTCCTACACATAGCATTTATGCTATGATCCTAAGTATTTTTCTTCAGGCTAATGTGTGCAAGCATGAATGCAATGACTGTGCTGTGTAGCGTTTATTTTGTGTAATGACAGAAAACACAAGGAAAGCAGCGTTATGTGAGCTGAGCGCATCAGTCGCTTAGCCTGCAGCAAGGACAAGATACTCTTGTAAGATTTTTTTCAAGGGGGAGTGGATGTTGACAAGTAGAGAAAATGTGAGAATGAGTAGCATCTAAGTAAGAGTTGTTTTTTTGCTTTTTTTTCTGAGCAGGAGTACATATGTCACCTCATGCCTGTGCTCTTTCCTCTCCACATTCACGTTTATTCACTAGTCCTCCCCACACATTTTGGGGAGGACTAGTGATCAAGTGTATACTGGCTTGAAAATCTGGGGCAGTATCAGGCAGAGTGTTATAAAAATTAAAAAGCCTCTGTTAGCTAATTGAATCCACCCTGGATTCTACCTGAATGTTTGACTTTTTCGCATAATGCTGTCTGATTGTTATTTAAAAATATGAATAACTCATTGTTATTGTTACATTTTGATGATAAAACCAAGTTTGTAAATGGACTAAGGATGATCAGCATCAATCTGAGCTAGTTTCCACACCAATACAGCTATTAGCATTAGAGTCTGAGATCACAAAAGCAGTCACAGAACACCTTTTTACAAGTCAAACATCAAATACACTGATGAGCCTATACTCCTAGTCTTCTCTTGTCACTAGATACACTGCAGACACACAGCAGCTGACAAAAAGAGGATATATACAGAGAAATATCAGCTGTTTCTGAGTGAATCATTGTCAGTGTTATGAAAAGGAAGTATAAAAACCACAAGAATGCTGAGCTTTCAAGTTTCATCAGGATATCATCATGAATGACACCATCAAGCACATCGTGTTTCGGAAAGTAGTTTAAAAACACGTACACAGAGAGCAACCATTCACTGCATACTGCCATTGGAAACAGAGTACAATTAGCTGATAATGAGCCTGATCAGCCAGCGTCAGTAATCAATATAAAAACACATTAAATATCCACAGTCGATGAATATGAGACAGCCTTGTCATACTTTAGCAGTTACCTTTAACCCTAGTTAGATATCACCCTGCAGTGATCTGGTTGCAAACTTTTGAACACACATATACTAATACTTACACTGCACAGTGTTTAGCTGCTTGTACTGAGCACCTTTCGTTAATTGTTAACTTGCTGTTAATGTTTGTGAAGTGAGAGAAATCCTGTTGATGTCCTGCATGATAACGGAGACACTGGGAAACATGTTTTGTTTATTTGGTACTTCACATAGTAGTAGAAGTGTTTTTTAATAAGGAAATTTGCAACTTTATTCTGCCACTTCAAGACAGGGAATGTGTGGTGGTCCACAGCACTGACCGTTTGGCCGTGGTATAATTCCTGCCCTGTGATAGACCAGTCTATGCTTTATGCCTGTCCTTGTTCTCATGATGTTGTTTGAAGAACTACGTGTATTTGTTTCTTTGTGTGCTCCTGTCTGTCTAGGAATGTAACACCGCACACACAGGTGGATTTCAAAGTATGGAGTCACCACACCCTGAAGGCAGATGCTCTGCTGGGCAAAGCCACGCTAGACCTCCTTCAGGCCTTGGAGCAGCATGACAGAAAATGTATGATTAAGCTACATCAAACATAAAGAACAATGTTGTAATGAGAGGTCTAGGGTGTTATGTGCTCATTATTTCACTAATACCATTGTGACACAGTTTAAACAGTACTAGACAGATTCATGAAGGTACTGTTTCTTTAGACTAGACAAAATCATTATCATGCATTGTGATTTTTTTTCTGTCTTTCTACTTCATACCTACCCAAATCATGTCTGGATCATCTCTTGATTTATAATAGGGGTCATTAAAATTTGTGTTGATCACATTTGCCACGACAGCGAGTTGTTTGCACACAGCAGATCAATATGTCTTTTTCTCGAATTTGAATGTTGTAAATGAAGCATTTCTGTGGAAGTGGTTAGCTTTGTGTTTTTCCTGATGTCACTCTATTGTGTTGTCCTTCTCCCACCCCATCCCTACTTTGGCTCTGCAGTGGAGAATGTGAAGGAGGTGCTGAAACTTAGCGTGGAGCAGAAGGGAGTTCTGGTTCCAATAGGAGAGTTAACCGTCTACCTAGATGGCCTGACTGTCACTGATCAGGAGGAGCTGGCACCGCTTACGAACGGCAATGCAGCAAATAGCATCAGTGAGCTGAGTATTTATATGTTAGGGGTGGGTGATGGTGGGGTAGCCATTTTTAATTACCGTGTGCACTGGTGAGTGACAATCAATGAGGAAGCACAGAGAGAAAAATGACACCAAAATATGCATACAGATACATGTACTCAGGGATGTAGACTGACATTGTCTTCTTCAACTCTCTGCAGAAGTCCAACAGAATGGCAATGCCATCCATGAAAACGGAGACTCTTCTTCTTCTTCCTCAAGGGCTGCCAACAGGTAAATTAAACAAACCAGCTATTCAGGGGCATTTTATGTTGCTCCATATATTTCAGGAGGAAGAATATTCTGTCTACTTCACTTGTCAGCCTGTAATGTCCTGGTCACAATACGTCCTTCAAACTAAGGAGCATGCTTATCCTCCGTGAAAGGAATGCCAGCAGTTGTGTCTTAGAACTCATGAAGGCATTTTATACATTACTGTTTGATATTTATCTGTTTGTTTATTTTTATGTTATGGAGGTCTTCGTCTTGACTGTGTCTTCCTTTTTCTCATTTCTGGATATCTCCTTCTCCTGCTTTAAGCTCTAGTGTTGCCCCGCTGGTACCAATCTTTATTATCTGTCACACTGTAAATGTGCCCTTCAGTGAGGCTAACAGGGTTTTCACTGGAAAGCCACAAAGGAAGCACATTTTTTTCAGTGCAACAGACAGGAGGTTGGTGGGAGGGCTGTGGCTGCCTGTCTCCTCTCTGCATTGCAGTTGCTGAGAGGACTGCAAGACACAAACAGGGGTATATTTAAATCTTAGTGGTGTTCCCCCTCTTTGGGAGTGCCAGAAATGTTAGAGTACTCAGCCAGATAGGAAAAGCAGCCAGGGGGATATTCGTGGTGGCAAGACAAAATTTTCCATGTAATTCTTGTTTAAATAATGAAACCTTAGAGGCTATCTTGATGATTTCAGTCCTGGTTGTTTTGGCGACACCTGTAGTTACTGAGGGTAACAGCAAATGTAGTTTAATACTACAGGTCACATAATTCTGGGGGCAGCAATTTTGTCGTGTTAGTAACGAAGTCAGACAATAATTGGCCTTTTCCATCATTTTGCGAGCGACCATGATCTGATTTCATGCGGCGCATGGCATGAGTCTGCAGACAGCAGGGTACAGTGAAAGTGAAAGGAGATTGTTGCTGAGAAGTTGGAGTGCCTGCAGCTCTTCATCTAACAGCACACTGTGGCTGTTCCTTCTTGTTCCATTACTCCCTGCAATATTTCAAACTGATCCAATGACAGTTGTCTTGTTTTGTAGATGCATTTGTGATGAATGATAGCGGTGAGAGCAAAGCCAAATGACAATAACGCTGCTTTTCTTGACATTATAAACGTTAACTCATGTTTCGCCAGTCATTCGGACATAGATGGTGACTTAGCAGATATTTATTTAGATAAAAAATCTTCTTCATTTTTTAAACTTGGGCTTCGCCTCCCCGCTCCTTTTCCAAAATGGGGCTTCACTTGCATATGAAAGCCAGTCAAACAGAGGTGAACATTCGACTATTTAGCTGAGACCCAGTGCTTGGGGAACCGTCTGCCCTCTTTGCATTTGTTTCTCTTTACCTCTTAACTCGTTGTCCTTGGTCTTACATCACTGTTATTCATGGATTTTTGACAGTCTTCAGTCCATTGCCTGTCTCCTTTTTTCTATTCACTGATTTCAACCTTCCTCCCTTCTTTTATCTCTTCTGAAATCTTAGCTTTGTTTCGTTGTGTTTCCTCCCATCTTTGTTTTGCTTCTTCTTCAGATAGCTTGTGTGTCCACTTTTCTTTAAAGAGTCAATTAGGTAGAGCCTTTGCGTGGAGCCAGAGGCACCGGGTATCACAGCATGTAAAAACATTTAATACTGGCCTCCATGCTGGCTCCAAGAGTGTTTGTATTTTTCTCAAACTGCATCTTCCTGCTTATATAATTTCAGTAATTGCTTTTCAGTTTTGTTTGTGTACCTAATTTTTCTCTGTGCATCAGATTTCAATATTAAAACAGCAACTCCAGTTACTTTTGATTTGGTGTTTTTAGTTAACCTATAAATTGGAAGGAATGCCAGCCTCTGCTGGGCTCCACTCTGACATTTTGACTGGGTCAGATATGGTGGGAAATTTGCTGGCATCACTTTCTGTGCAGTGTCAGTGTCTTACTGAACATTGTGTATTAAGCATAGTCGGAGCTTTTATCATTGCAGATAAACTGAGTTGGAAAATCAACATTCATTGGAGTTGTTCACACTTGTGACCCTTTCTGACGTTTGTCTTATTGCTGGCTGGCAACCCACCTCCTGCCTAGACAAAGCCTGGACTTGAGTCATAGCAGACTTCTGGTCATGGTGTGGGCACGTCGGAGGCACCAACTGAACTCTACTGGCTCACAACAGGGCCTCTTCAGCTGTGTCTGTTACGTCACCACGCCATCCTATTATGTCCTGTCCTTACCCCTACGAGACAATAGTCTCAATGTCACAAGTGTTTTATCTGACACCAGCACACAGAGTGGAAGTAGCACACATTTAGCTCACCCTCATTAAGTCCTGTAAATTGATTTTTTTATAAGCCCGTTTGAGCCAGTAGAAAAAACAAAATCTTAATTTTTTGTTCTTAGAAGTTACATGTTTTAGTTTTGGTTTAAATATATACACATGAAGTATGTCTTGTGTTTATACAGATATAGAATTTGCCAGGATGTATATTTGATAACTGTTTTTGATCTCCTTGTGTGTTTCCTCCTACAGCACAGCGAATGGTTCAGACTTGGGTCCAAGGTCAGGTTCCTGTTCGGCCTCCAATGGGCTCGATGGTCAGATGCCCTCCAGTTCCTGCAGCCCTGCCCTCAGTCATGTCGTCAATGGAGATGCCACACCCAACTCCACCCCAGTCCACCAACCCTCAGACAGTGACACAGAGAGTAGGACGGGTGAGTTTTAGCCTTAGTTGTATTTCACAATGTGTTGATTAGGGTAGCTTTGAAGGTTTGAAGTAGAACCTCTGGGTTCTCAGGTTTGTATGGTGTTTCCAGCCCTGTCAGTGCTACGCAGCCGTGCAGTCCCAAGATGTGTATTATTCATATATGTTTTTCTAATTTATGGCCATAATCTCCTATGAGTGTAATTAGAATTAGAATTAGATAACATATCCACTGAATATATTCGATAAGCTATAGGCTCGTGTAAAAGATAAAATGCAAATTATTACCCAACCACCTCAATTATCCATGTGCATCTTTCCAGAAAGTGTTCTTTGTATTACCTGGGCTCCACTTTAAGTGGAAGTTCTTCACGGTTCACTTGGTCCTAGTGAACAGTAGAGAATATCAGTAGATTCATTTTCATTAAGCGAGGCCTGTAATCTCTGCTGCTGTCAGCACCTCTGCCGAAAACCCCCTGGAGAGATAAACAGAGAGAAGAGGAAGGCAGACTGCAGTATACTGTGGGGGGCAGGCAGGGCACCAATAGCACACTGACTACACTGAGCTGAGGCTGATGAGTGAATATTAATTCTTTGCTAGTGTGCTGAAGTTAGGGCTCTTACTTGAAAAAAAAAAATCCAGTTCAAACGAGTTAGAACGAATGCTACTTGAATTCATGCTTCTTGAATTCATTAAAATGCTACCCATGTCTCCTCATCATAACTGACATGATTTCCCTTATTTCACTGCCTCACTTGAGTGACAAGCTAACAGGTGAATTGTTGTTGTGCAAACATCATTGATGTGTTTTTAAAAAGGCAGCAAACAGCCTAACATTTATCCATCCATGATGTCAGGTCCAAAATACTTCCACACCTTTTTCCCCACATTTGAACGTGTTGTTTAAATTTCATATAAAAAGTGACACCCCTTCTGAGCACCCACCCATAGGTTGTTGATGCATATGTTTGTAGAATATACTAGACTAATGGGTGCTTGTTGTACATCCATTTGAAAGCCAGTCCTTTTCCTGCGGCATCACAGATACTAAGTCATAGATGGAGGAAGTGCTCAGTCCATGGATATAAACAGCACCATTGTCTTTCTCTGACTTGCCTGCAGTGAATGGAGAGTCCTGTGATGCTGCTCTGGAGCCATCCTCTGCTACAGCTGATGATGTGCTGCCCCCTGCAGATGACCAGGAGGACTCCAATCAAGATGCCACCGTGCCAGACTCTGACACAGCACCAAATAGCACATCTCAACCCCTGTCCACCTCCACACAGGCTCCAGCCTCCTCTTCTGCTGCTAAGCCTACTGATGGCACCACTGCTGCTGCTTCCTCCACATTCACCTCCACAGCACAAGGGGCCACCACCATCACAACCTCCTCATCATCGTCCTCTTCCTCCCCAGCAATAGGAGAAGCAAATGCTTCAGGAGCTGGTGGTGGTAGCAGTAGTAGCAGTGCAACTGCAACTACAGATGGGGCCAAGCCCAGACAGCAGGCCCCCAGTGCTGGAGCATCAGATCCTCTGCCACCAGGGTAAAAACCACCAACTGCTCATTTTCTGCATTCCCAGGTGGTTTAGCATCGCTGTCTTTCAAAGCATTATTACATTGTAAGAGTCTTAACTGTGTTTTCAAAAAGAATATAGATTATTAGATTTAAAAAAATCAAAATATTGTAAAGTCTTGCAATAAATAAGAGCATTCCATCTTAAAGTGATTCTCCAGGCAAAATGTATCTCTTGAGAATGAAACATATAAACACTTCACACATGCTCATATTTCACCGAATTGTAGAAAAGAAATCTGTTGTAGATTTTCTGTCGTTTTATTTCTGTCCATCTCTGTCCTCTGGCACAACTTTAGAAAGCTTTTTTATTAGTAGCCTGCTTTTTTTCCCCCACAGTTGTAAACTGTTTTGTCTTTTAGGTGGGAGCAGAGAAAAGACCCACATGGGAGAACATACTATGTAGACCACAACACCAGGACTACCACCTGGGAAAGACCACAGCCACTACCACCAGGGTGAGCGTCTGTCGTTTGCTTTCTTTCTGTCTTCAGCCTTTTTCAGACATGGAATCTGTCAGTTTAGTAGGTTTATCTGTCCATTTAAGCAAGGGCTTTTTGGCTTCATATACAAGTCTCCATAACACCTTGTTTACATCAGATGGCTCTCAACCATGTCTGCATCTAAACAAAAATTATGCAGTTGCAGACCAATGGTAACTACTACTACTACTACGTAATGAAGTGTCCTGATATATGAATACAACCAAAGAGCAGAAGGCAAACAGTCCAGTGAGACAGCATGTTGTTCTCTCCACCAAATCAGTTATTTAATACATCAACACACTTAATACATCATTGCACTCATGCCAAGTCTACTTACAAAATTCAAGGTGGTGGTTATGTTCAGTGTTTGTTTGAGGTAACAGGTTTTCTTCCTTGATTGCCCTGTATTTGGCTCCATCCATCTTCCCATCAACTCTGACCATCTTCCCTGTCCCTGCTGAAGAGAAGCACCCCCAGAGTATGATGCTGCCACCTCCATGTTTGACAGTGGGGATGGTGTGTTCAGAGTGATGTGCAGTGTTAGTTTTCTGCCATTCATAGCGTTTTGCATTTAGGCCAAAAAGTTCAATTTTGGTCTCATCTGACCAGAGCACCTTCTTCCACATTGGCTGTGTCCCCCACATGGCTTCTGGCAAACAGCAAACAGGACTTCTTATGGTTTTCTTTTAACAATGGCTTTCTTTTTGCCACTCTTCCATAAAGGCCAGATTTGTGCAGTGCATGCCCAATAGTTGTCCTGTGGACAGATTCCCCCACCTGAGCTGTGGATCTCTGCAGTTCGTCCAGAGTCACTATGGGCCTCATGGCTGCATCTCTGATCAGTGCTCTCCTTGGTTGGCCTGTAAGTTTAGGTGGACGGCCGTGTCTTTAGGTTTGCAGTTGTGCCATACTCTTTCCATTTCTGGATGATGGATTGAACAGTGCTCTGTGAGATGGTCAAAGCTTGGGAAATCTTTTTATAGCCTAACCCTGCTTTAAACTTCTCCCTGTCTGACCTGTCTGGTGTGTTCCTTGGACTTCATGATGCTGTTTGCTCCCCAATATTCTCTTAACAAACCTCTGAGGCTGTCACAGAACAGCTGTATTTGTACTGAGATTAGATTACACACAGGTGGACTCTATTTAGTCATTAGGTCAACATTCGATCATTCAGCAATCATCAGGCAACTTCTGAAGGCAATTGGTTGCACTTAAAGAAAGGTGGCTGACTGCTTTTACACACTGCACTTTTAAGTTTTTTATTGGTAAATAAAAAAATTTAAATCATGTATAATTTTCTTTGTACTTCACAATTGTGTGGCACTTTGTGTTGCTTTTTCACATAAAATTCCAATAAAATACATTTATGTTTGTGGCTGTAACGTGACAAAATGTGGAAAAGTTCAAGGGGGATGAATTCTTTTGCAAACCACTGTCCCTGTTTGTTGATTGTCCTGTCCATCTCCTCCACTCTGCTAGATGGGAGCGCCGAGTGGATGACCGGGGCAGGATCTACTATGTGGACCACAACACCCGCACCACCACGTGGCAGCGTCCCACCATGGAATCAGTCCGCAATTTTGAGCAGTGGCAGAGCCAACGCAGCCAGCTGCAGGGAGCTATGCACCAGTTTAACCAGAGATACCTCTACTCTGTAAGACAATTCCCACCCTGCCTCTACCCACGTGTCCCCTCAGACACTTTCAAAGCCGTCGTAGATTCAGTTGTCCTGCCTAAATGCGCTCACCACGTTTTAAAGTGTCCATGTAGCTCCAGCCATTCCCCAGTACTCAACCAGTACTACAGAAAATAGAGAAGACATCTGGGCCTCAGACTAACTGAGATTAACCACTTTCAAAAGTCCCTTTGAAGATAATTTGCTTGCATGACTTTCTGGTAATTTGTGATGTTTTTAATCACTTTGCTTGGTCTTTATAGTCTGTAATGGCTCAGTTATTGGATGTATTGTCCTGGTCCTGTGAACCGTCATGTAGGGCTCTGAAAAGCTCCGTTGTGTTTTTGCAGAGTTTAAAAGGACCAGATTTTTATTGATCTGGTCCTTTGATGATAAGTCAGACAGATCTGATTTTTGTTAAAGCGTCAGTTGGTTTTAAGTTTATTTCTATGCAGAATGCAATCTAGACCTTTCCTGTACTTAAAACTGGTATTACCACTGCACATAATGTGAACGTTGAAATGACACTTTGTGTGATACTGAACTCAAGCAAGTTTCAAGTTGGTAAAAAGGCAGGACAGAAATCGATAACACTGCAGCCTGCTCTGAAAATGAGTAGCCTTACTGTAAGTATAGAATAAAACGACATATCTATGTTGTTATTTTTGCACCCCAGGATATGTTTTTCCTGTCCTCATTGGCATGAGTGAACACGTCGTTATCAAACTTGTCATCATCATGATGATGATCTTAGCGATCACAGCCCGCGGCGGCTACAAATTATGAAACCGGAAACTTGTGTCCTTTCCACCCGTTTCCTCGTCCCTGTCTGTGGGTGTGTTTGTTTTACCACCCATCTCACTCAATACTCCACTCACCCCACATAACCTGGAGGTGAGAACTTTACCTTGTCAGAATTTAAAATATGCCCACCCCAGCCTCTGATAATCTGGTTATCTTTGTGAGGGTCCTGAGTCTTTGATCTCCGCAGTGATGTCATCTTCACTGATGAGGATTACCTCACAATACAAATCAAAAGACAGACAGCTGGCAAGTATTGAGCAGTAACTTGCCACAGAGGCCCTCCTGTTAGCAATATAGCTAAACTTTGGAACATTTCCCGTTTCCTTGCTCCCTTTTGTGGAATATTCTTTTTATGTTTTTTAATATCCTGCATATTTGGAATATTTCTGACCAGACAAGTATCCTGCTTGTGTTTTCTAAATGGACGTCTGTGTGTGCATCCCTCGGTTTCAGGCATCCATGATGTCTGCTGAGAACGATCCTCTTGGCCCGCTACCTCCTGGTTGGGGTGAGTTCACATTCTGTCTTCTTAATACTGCACATGCTTTCCCTTGGTGTCAGTCTGTACCATATTTTAAATGGAAAACAGAGTGACATCAGCAGATCTTGTTCGGAAGTAAAACACAGAAATGTTAACCATGGTGGCGATTTTCATGTGAAAATTGTTTTGTTTAATACAGAAGTATTTTATGATGCGGTTAAGTTGTGTCAAGATTATTCTGAGTCAGCACTGGTGATAACCTGTAGCCACACTGTGGTGCTGACTGCCCATCCATGTCCTGTCTGTGTTTTTATCAACTTTAGAGAGGCGTGTGGACTCCAATGACCGAGTGTACTTTGTCAACCATAACACCAAGACAACGCAGTGGGAAGATCCCCGAACCCAAGGGTGAGCTCAGTGCCAGAAAAACCACAATAGAAAAAAGTGGAAACTTTTCCAGATATTTGAAACGCATGAAAAGCAAAAGATATATTGTAAGAAGCCTTTATGAGTGTTGAAAGATGGCTAACTTATGGAATTAAACAGGATGATATATTATGATATATAATTCAGGATTGCGGAAGATATTATTTAATGGGAAAGGTCACTTTTTTTCTTTGCTGCACCACAGTAAGTTCTCTTTAAAGTCAAGCCAAACCTAAGCTTGATGTCGCCCATATCGCAAAGCATGCCTCAAAGGGCTGTGAGCAACATTAGCAAAACACTCAAACATGTAAAAAGGTGCAGTATATGCAATAAAACTGTAATGAGCAGTATTATATATACATATACACAGAAAGTCTTAACATATGCAGTACATCTGTATAATCCTGTGCACATATGTGTGAGGAGACTGGCATTTCTCTCACAGGTTTATATAGAGTGACTAGAGGGGAGAAGTAGGTTGGATGGTCTATCAGTGATTTTACCCGCCTTGTCTCCTGTCACTCAAACTGGTGTGCCAAAATAGAAGATTTTGCCCCATTTCCACTAGTGAGCTTCCCCAGAAGGTACGCAAATTATATTCTGTGATGTATGCTCTATTGGCTGAAATCTGTGTCTGCTTTGTAGAAAAGTCACTTGGGGACACCCAAGCTTAGACACCGAGCTGAAAATCCTCTAGGGAACTTTGGCATAACTCTAAAATCGATCTCATTTGATGAAGTTGAATAAATATCAGTGGAGAAATTCTGAGGCTGCAGCTGTGGTAGAGTTTGTTGAATTTAGACTGGAGGGGAGGTAACATCTGCTTTTTCTGACCTTGCTTGAAGGAAGCTGAGATGAATTCCTAGAGGAGTCGTTATTCTTTCTCAACAGAATACCAAAAATGCCCTGTGACGGCATGATGTGCGGTAACAATTAATCTGCAAGGACAAGACAGATAGAACTCCTTTGGGCTCCAGATTCTCTGCGCTTTGAGATCATAAGATTTTCTTTCACAGTACCTCTTTGTTTTTTTGGTTGGAAAGTAAATCAGTCGAGAAGCAGATTGAAATCAATATCAGGGTTTAAGCCTGATATCATTACCTGACCCTGAAGTTCAGGGTCTGAACGTCCAGTTACATGACTGCAGTATTCAGAGACTGCTTTCTTGAACCAGTGCTCTAGCACAATGTACAGCAGGTTAAGATCTACAGGGAAAGAACAATCTGTTACAGGGTTCCCACATGTCCTGGAAAGCAGTTGAGCAATTTTCCAGACATGGAAGACCCATGGAAAGAAAGATGAGAAAATGTCCTGGAAAATCTTCTGTTGTTGTTGTTGTTGTTGTTGTTGAACAGTAGTTTATGGACAAGAGTATTTTGAATGGGTTGCTCTGGATTATGTTGTGGAAACACTGTCAACACACACCCAAGTCACGTCACATGGTAGCACATGCAGGTTGGAAGACGTTACAACTGAGTAATCTAAATTCCATCATTGTTGAAGTTTTTAGTGGTTTTACAGATTAACATCGCTTTCTTCTCTGCTTGTTTTAAACAGTTGAATGATGTTAGTAGTTTGGTTCAGTTGTTAAAGTTGACGTTCTTGCTAGCTTGTTTTGCCCGCTGGCTGAATACTGGAGAGCAATGATTTTTTTTAATTTGCTAGCAATTTCTCTACAAATACAAAGCTGCAGTGATGTTGTTAAAGTCAAATGGGCCATAACATGAAATATTTGAAGTGTTGCCCAGAGTGGGTTTTATTAGCCCTTTGAGACACTCCACTAAATATTATGAGTAAAGAGGCTAAAGAATGATGTGATAAGAGTCAGTGGCAGTTCATAGTCCAGGCGAACTCTAACTTTCATTTCAGTACGTAAAGTTCAGTCTGGCTTTGTCAGTAGGTTAAATTGTAGGCTGCTCTTAGTGCGTGATGTTCAGGCTCTTCAGTTGTTTGAGTTCAGGCAGCAATGATTTATGTAATTCCTAAGACAAAAGGGATTCAGGTTATGAATTGATAACTAATAGTGCTAATGATGAATTACATTTACATAGCATTTGCCAAACAAAGAGCACAAAGGGTTTTCTAAATACAATACAGTGATGGGGGACTATACAAAATAAAGATGCAGTGACGATATTAATACAAGGCAGAGGAGATATTAAAACATCTAAATCAGACTTCCACAGTGAGGAACATATTGGTGCACGACACGATACCTGCCTGCCGTACCAGCTAGATCATCTTTAAAAATGTTCCGGAAAGTCCTGGAAAATGATCTGTGGAAAAGAGTGGAAACCGATCTGCAAAAGGCAATAACTGATATACTGAAATACCATTAGAAGATAAAGCTTGTTCAGCAATCCATTGAATTGTTTTGGGTCCACCCACAGTGACTATTTACAGAAATGTTAACATGATTTTCACACATTTCCCTGATTGTATTCCAAACATAAATGTCACTGGTCTTTGTGGATTTCACAGCAGCTATAGTATGATAAACACAAGTCTGTTGCGTAATATTTCAAAGGTCCGGGTGTTTTGGATTCAGGTCTTATCCTTCAACGTCGCTTTCATTTCCCACATTTATCACTCCACGTATATAATTGGTCCCTGTACATCCAGGCTACAGAATGAGGATCCTCTGCCTGAAGGTTGGGAGATCCGGTACACAAGGGAAGGAGTTCGCTACTTTGTGGATCACAACACCCGAACCACCACTTTCAGCGATCCCCGCACTGGAAAGTCCTCTGTGTAAGAACAATTTTTGAAATGATTTACTCATTCATGTGTGCTGTATTACATTACATGTTACCAGAAAACATACCAGAGGCTTCAGTTTTGTGAGCAGCCTGAAGAGCTGCAGCCGTGGGAGATTATGCCTAGTTTAGGGGAATGTTAACTTGAACCAGATGTGGAGTTATTTGTTCCTTTAATTCATCCAATGTACATACAGCTCATGTCAGGTAAAGACAAATACAGCATGTGTTGATTCAGAAAAGGATGTCTCCCACTGGTGTAACTAAAAGGCCTGTACTGTATTTAAGACCGGAAATTCAGGGAATGTGGTAAATGTTCTCAGAGAGCCAGGAAATGTTTCCAAAGATTAACTTCATTGAATGCCAGAGCATATTTAACATGAGGAACATTTATTTTATTACGTGATAAAGATTGAATTAATCCCCATCAAGTTTTTCCTTTTTGTTCTCCTCAGCACCAAAGGCCCTCAGATTGCTTATGAGCGCAGCTTCCGATGGAAGCTCGCCCATTTCCGCTACTTGTGCCAGGTAGGTGTTCTCTTGTTCGTAATCCATCACTCTGTTTCTTGCTCTCAGTCACTCATGCAGATCTTATTTTTCCCTTCAAATGCATTCCGTGTTTCCTCAGTCCAATGCTCTCCCAAGCCATGTGAAGATCACGGTCTCCAGACAGACGTTGTTTGAAGACTCTTTCCAGCAAGTAAGAGTCCTTGTACCACTGTCCAGCTCCAGTTCAAACTAATGTCACACAGGACGTACAGTAATGAATTTCGAGTGCATGGTTTATTTCAGAGTTTTTCTCTGCCGTACATACAAAAGCATTTATGCCAGCTGTGCATGTGTTGCTGTTGTTTAGCTCATGTCCTGTTTGTTTTCTCTGTTTGTTAGATTATGGCCCTGAAGCCTTATGACTTGAGGAGGAGACTCTATGTCATCTTCAGAGGCGAGGAGGGTCTAGACTATGGTGGCTTGGCGAGGTAATACAAGCAGTATATATATTTCCATAACTCTTTAGAGCAAACTATCTTTTTGTCAAATATAAGCAGTAATCAATCATGTGTACCTCTTGTCTCCCCTCTCTCTCTTCTCTCGTCTTCCATCTTTTCCTCCTTTCATTTCCTCCCTCATTTCCCCTCTAATTCATTCACTCTGTCCCCTTTGTCCTCGCTCCTTGCCTTTGTCTCACGTCACTTTGCAGAGAGTGGTTCTTCTTGTTGTCCCATGAAGTGCTGAACCCCATGTACTGTCTGTTTGAGTATGCCGGCAAGAGCAACTACTGCCTGCAGATCAACCCGGCCTCGGCCATCAACCCAGACCACCTCTCCTACTTCTGCTTCATAGGCCGCTTCATTGCAATGGCAAGTTCAGATGCTGCCCACACACATGCAGACAGTCCTGCTAACATTAACACCTGAGGCTGTTTCGTGTGCCATGTTTTCAGATCGACCAGCACTGTAAATGTCTCTTTTTATTTATCCCTTGCTGCAGGCACTTTTCCACGGCAAGTTCATCGACACAGGCTTCTCTCTGCCTTTCTATAAACGCATGTTGAACAAGAAGCTAATACTCAAAGACCTGGAGTCCATTGACCCGGAGTTCTACAACTCACTTATATGGATCAGGTAATTTGTGTCTTCAATCGACATGAGCTGGGGTGTTTGGGCCTGTTTGGCACAAACGTTCACATGGACTCGAGTATGAATTGGCTTTTTGTTTTGGGCTTGAAGCGAGTGATTTATGTGAGTGATTTTGTATGCTGTGCTTCCAAAACTGATTGCACATTTGGACATGTTTGTCTGCAGAAATACAGAGATGTTGATTGATACAATCCAGAGACACTTGTAAACCCCACTGAATATTTGGTTTTATTCACATTTAATCTGTGCTTCAACAAAACAGCCCTGGCACTAATTATCTGCCGTCATATTTGGACTCGTGAAAGAGGACAACCCCACACACACACATTTAGCAGGGGGAAAAGCCTTAGACCGGTCATTGTGTGCGTCATGCTGGGGAGGCTGCACACAAAGCTGCCCGGGCTGAAAGACAACAGGGCTTCTGCCCAATAAAATGGTTCTGTTACCAGCACTGTGTCCCCTCGCGGCTCCTGACACCACACTGTGGCAAGGCTGTTTGTTTGTTTGTTGTTTTAATGGGATGAAATCTGTCTCGGATCCTCTGTCTTTCCCACATCTCCCTCTCACGTTTTCAACTTCCTTGAGCATCATCTCTTGCTGCATTCACTTGCACTTGGACATCTGAATTTATGGCCTTTTGATTTTATGTTAACATGAAACATGAGTATCTTGAATGAATTATTCACTTCCATTTGCATCAATGAGCTGTTCGCCTTCGATTATGCTGTGATAGCAACACAATCTAATCTCTCCACAGGGACAACAACATTGAAGAGTGTGGTCTGGAGATGTACTTCTCAGTAGACATGGAGATCCTTGGGAAGATCACTTCTCATGACCTCAAACCTGATGGTGCCAATGTTCTAGTCACTGAGGAGAACAAGGAGGAGTATATCAGGTTCAGTACACCCACTGCTGTACCATGACAGCAACAATACGTGACCTCTCACTATCATTTTGAGTGGATACCTCATTACTTTTGAAACTTACAAAGTACATTTTTGCTGTCTGCCTCGCAGTCTAATGGCCGAGTGGAGGTTCTCACGTGGGGTGGAAGGTCAGACCAAAGCTTTCCTGGACGGCTTTAACGAGGTGGTTCCACTTCAGTGGCTCCAGTACTTTGATGAAAAGGAGCTTGAGGTGAGCGGCATGCCTGATGCTGGCAGTGCAGTGACATGCTCTGGTCTTTCCTAATCATTTGTTTTAATCCCAGTAACCTACCCTGCTTCACAGAGCTTTTAACCCATCATACTATCTGGGAAATAATGGAAATAAAATGGAAATGTGAGTGTTATTTGCTCTGACTGTATTTACCATGTCATATTCAGATATAAACAAACCTTTTACCATATCATAAGCAGACAAAGATGAAACAATCCACAGTTTAGTTGAGTTTAACTTTAAGCTACATTCCTTACAGTAACACCTAGCTAGCAAAAACTAGCAGATGATGGTAACAGGTTCTAAATTGTGTACTGTAAGCTACTATCTGCTGCTTAACTGAAAGATCATAAAGAAATAGAAAATATATTCACTCGAGGAATATCATACAGTTTTGAAAGCTTGTCGTCCTTTGGCTCAGACAGCGCAGTAGAGTTAGCAGCAGTGTGGGCTGCACATGTGTTGGGAGAACGCACCATGCATGCAGAGGGTTGTAGTTTCACTGAATTCCTGCTTAATGGGATACTGACGAAAGATCTGTTTGGATACGGTTAACAAAAACATGCCAGAAGACCTATTATTGCTTTTTGTGTATTTTCCCCTGAGAAATGTTAATCATTGAAAGAAACAATATTTAGATTGCAGTTGTGCAATATTCCCCAAATTGCTGAGCATAACTTCCCTTTAAAATTTTCTGGGAATTAACAAACCTGCAACCCCAACAACCCTGACGGATCCATCCCTCTACCCCTGTTCACTTGCCCTGTCTCACTCGCGTGTGTGTGTGTGTGTGTGTGTGTGTGTGTGTGTGTGTGTGTGTGTGTGTGTGTGTGTGTGTGTGTGATCCAGGTGATGCTGTGTGGCATGCAGGAAGTGGACCTGCAGGACTGGCAGAGGAACACAGTGTATCGTCACTACACAAGGAACAGCAAACAGATCATTTGGTTCTGGCAGGTACAGTCGCACGCACACACGCACACACACACACACACACACACACGCACACACGCACACACACACACCCTCTACTGTTTATAATGGAGAGGAGCAGAATATCCCATGCATTCCACGAGGCATTGCACATTACTGATGCAGTGTTACACAGAAAGGCAACGTTTTCTTTGAGTTCATGTTGATATGATTTGACCTGTCATCTGGTCTGTCTAGTCAGTAGTGTGTGGTCGCTGATGGGTGTGTGTGTGTGTGTGTGTGTGTCTGTCTGTCTGTCTGTCACTTCCTCCCCTGCAGCTGGTGAAAGAGGTGGACAACGAAGTGCGACTGCGGCTCATGCAGTTTGTCACTGGAACCTGCAGGCTTCCTCTGGGCGGCTTCGCTGAGCTGATGGGTCAGTGACAAACACAACGAGGAACATTTATCACCTGATCATTCAGACTCCTAGAGCTGCAGGTGCATACTGCACACATGCATGATCCTCTTTTACAATCTTCTGACCCCTCGTCTTTTGCATCGCAGGAAGCAACGGGCCCCAGAAGTTCTGCATTGAGAAGGTGGGAAAAGACACATGGCTTCCTCGGAGCCACACGTGGTGAGTGGAGGGCTCAACCTCAGTACTCTCATTTAGAGTTTTGCCCAGATGTTGTTCCATTGTATTGCAATTAACAGGGGTTTAAAAAAATGAATAGTTAGTTATGATTCAAATAAATAATGATAGAGATACTAAAAAACACTAGAAACACTAAAAGTAATAAGTAACTAATAACATGCCTTAAAACTATGGTTCTAACATTCTGTCACACTCCAGTCATCTGAGCCTCTATGCTGATCTTTGGTCCGCCATCTTTGTCTTTTCAGTTTTAACCGTCTGGACTTGCCTCCTTACAAGAGCTTTGAACAGCTGAAAGAGAAGCTGCTCTTTGCCATCGAGGAAACAGAAGGATTTGGCCAAGAATAGAGGGAGGGGTCCTCTTGTATTTCTCTTCCTCCTCCATTGCTGTTGATTCAGCCAAGTAAAAACAAACTAAAAAAAAAAAATTGCACAAGATAACCACCAATGTATATAAGCTATTTTGTCATTTTAAACCAAATCTTAATTTGCAGCATCATTTTTGCCGCAACCCTGTCCCCCAGCCCTTATATATTATATAATACCCCATCATGAAATATGCAAGCATTTCAGCATTTTTGCTCCACTGTTTAAAAACAGAAATCATGGATATTTTTTTAATTTCCTCCCCACTGCTGACGGGCTTTTTAAAAGAGACTTAAAAGTGTTTTTGAGAGGATTTTATAGTTGAAGCGCAATCTTCTTTTAAAGCTCTAGTTCTATAGAGCTTCTAAAAGGCAACAGTAGTATTAGGGTCTGGTGCCTGAACCCCCCCGCCTCCCCAGCTTGCATGGCTGCCTCTGAAGACAAGAAGACTGCTGTGGCCAGCCTCCACCACCACACATACACACGCAAAGACATTTTAGCATGGATGCTCTGTCTCTTAATGAGCTTTTTTTTTGTTTTCTTTTATACCATTATCATCAAAAAAGCAAAGTGTTCAGGATGGACTGATCTGAAGCAGATGAAGAATAACTCTCCTACAGTTTTTCCCTCAATGAGAATCTGGAGACCAGCCCAGAGTTAGAAGCATCAGCAGATCCTCCCGTTTGGATAAAGACAAAAGTTGGGGACAAAAGACACTCATGAAGTTGCTGGAGGTTACTATATCAAAAGGAACAAGGTGTCTCAAGGAAAATATTCAAAATTGAAGTAAAGGAGTGAGTTGTGCGTGTGGTGGTGGGGTCTGAGGAGCATAGTTCTGATGTTGAAGCCAGAGACAATGTGTCAAGCTGCCTAGACTGCAGCCTTCTGCTTCATTTGGCAAGTAGGACACACCCAGGACGACATGCTCAGTTTTCATTTAAAGACTGAGTTGTGTGGAAAATTACTTAGGACAAAACAACGACAAAAAAAAAAGACAAAAAAACAGACTGCGGCTCACCGGTTCTTGTGTGCTTGGCTGATTTTGTCTCACTGAATTTTGATCTCGGACTTTAAAGTGTCTCCAGTCCTGTGAAGCCACTGTGACTTACAGAGCACCAGACATGATTATGCTCATCTGATAACATGAAGATCACATTTCCTTTACCTCCTAACTTATAGGCAACTATGGAAAAATCACAGCAGCAAATGATATTTGGCCAACTTGTGTTGTAATAAGGTCCAAAGGACGTCCCATCCATGAATGTACTTCTTTAAGCACATTCACTCTGTACTGAAAGTAACCTGTCGCCAGCTTCTTACTTCTTAGCAGCTATTAACTGATGAAGCCACTGCTCCATAAAATCCAAGTATTATTGCAGAACTGTTGCTATCATGGCAGAAAATCTCTTTCAAAGTTCCTCAAGCTTTTTTCCTACTTTGGTCCGTGATCTTAAAGGAGCTCAGAGGACTGAAAAATATCAAATTTCATGTCTTGAATGACTTGAAAGCAGCACATACAACCATGTAGAGATATTGCATGCTGGCAGCACAGAGTGACAACTGGCCAAATACAAGAAAATAAGCGCTAAAGCAGCCTGAGCCTGAGTAGTCCATGAGAAAATTTGGACTCCTGAAAGTACTAACTGGGTCATAAGTCTGTACCTGTGCAGTATTGTTCTGACACATACAGTGTGTATCTGCGTTCGGCCTCCAGTCATCAGTGTGACTATAGTCTAAATTGAAGCCTCAGTGCTGAGCCCACTGTCTTGAGGTGATCCAATTTATTCAGACCACGCTCTGTGTCATCCTCAGGTTTTACGCTGACATGCGATAGCCTTAGTTTAATGAAGACGTGTGTATAAATCAGCAAAGTTGAGCCTAATTCACATACAAATGAGACGATAAGAATCCATTAATGGGACACTAACGTGCCACAGACCAAATAATGTGTGATGCATCGCATTGGTGTATGTGTTTCTGTTTTTGCACCCCCCTGCTTTCCCCTCGTCCGTTCTTTCCTTCAGCGCTTCAGAAGCCATGCTTTGTTGTCCATCATGTCACGTCTAAAGCCATTGTTCTGAGGCAACAACTGGTGCTTATTCTTTCAGTCAGCGGTCTTAACGTGGCAGTGGCAGGCCGCTCTCCTTGCTTTCTCCAGCGTCGCGTTTTCTTTTTTTCAGACCACTGCAAACAGCGGCGAGCTGCTTTCGACTCTCTAGGAGGAGCCTGTGATTGCTCAAGTTATCAGTCGTGTATATAACATGCGTTCAGCTTGTCCCTGTGAAAGAGCCTGAAGGAGGGACGACAGTATGAAGAAAAAACATTTACTGTAGCAAAAGGAGCCGACTCAAGAGAAGTCAACACTGCATAACTCTGTGCTTCCTTTTGAACAGAAACCTGTAATCAAAGAAAATCAACTGTGTATGTGAATATTCATTGTATAAAGATAATGAAAGTAAATAAAGTACTTAAATATTATAATTAATTACACAGAGCCGCCACTCCATTGATGGAAATCTGTGATGCCTTTGTTCTTATCAGAGATAGATGGGACGCTTCAGGTCGCCTTCATCGTAGCAAGTAACAAGAAGTATCACCTGGACAGGTGTGTGCCCTCGAAGCAGAGCGGAGTCATGCTGCTGTTTATCATGTGCAGCAGGGGGCTCGTGCCCGCGCTGGCTGTGGTCTAGGCCACCTGAAACGCGCCCAAACTGTAACATATCGCGTGTAGATACACACTGTAAACACCAACTACACTGTACAGAGCGCCCCTTTACCGGAGACGATGTGTATAGAAGATTCATTTTTAATCTGCTTTCACCCATTTCAATGAAGAGAGATGGATTTATGAGATACAAATAAATACGTGAATAAACCCCCCCTCCATGACCACGCTTTATTTTTCTTTGTTGTGCGATTATCGGGGGACGAGAGGCCTTTCTGCTCAGGATTCACAACAATCTGTTGGCAATTTCTATTCTGTTCTTAAAGAGAAATGAAATAATGTGCTCTTGGTTTATCCTTTTTTTTTTTTTTTTTTTTTTTTTTTTTGGATTGGATCTTGCCTGTGGAAAGAACCATATTTAATAAATGTATCCGACCATCTTAACAGCTGGTTTGAATTCATTTTAAGCTCAATCACTGTGTGTATGACTCTAATTACAGCTGTTAAATGAGAACATACAAATCAGACTCAGCCGTCTGCGTGCTCTCAGCTATAGAATTCAAATGGAAATCTCATGAAGGGCCTTCAGCGGTAGAGCCTTTCTGCTGTTTGGGTCTCACAGATACAAACACAGCTCATTCTAATTGTGTGATTGATTACATTTGCAGCAGTTTCTGCCTGGTTTCTGACTGACCTTTAGAAGTGGATTTTCTAACTCGTTTATTTGATGGTGGCAGGTGTGCTATGCCCCTTGTGGCCTTCCATCAAGAACTTTTAGAAATGAGCTGCACACAGCGACCACACTTCCTGGGTGCCATCCACTGGCTGTTAACTATAGGTATGAAAAAAAAAATGCTGAACTGTCTCAAAGCATGAAATACTGCAGTATACAGTCAGACAGGTAGGCTGACGTTTCATTTTGCCAGATAACGGTTGGTTATTTATGCCTGACTGATGCTTTATTAGAAAACAGTATCACCGTGTAGCCAGATGTTTTTCACATATTTTCATTTCAGCCTTTTTCTATTTTTGAAATAACAATAAAACAGGATTTGTTTTTTCATGAATGTGATTTTGGTAAAGAGTTTATTTTTGTTCCTTTTTATTCAACGGACAGAATCAGACCCTCCATTGGCAGAAATAATGACACAAAAAGAATGAAAACAAAAAAATAGTATTGGTCTCATTAACTCCAACGACTGCCGTCACAACAGCCAGGAGCACTAACGAACCAGGAGGGATCAATGACTGTGATAACAACCCCATAGAGGTTAAACACCAGGGAGCCCCTACCAGTCAGTTGAACTGACGAAAGCCCGTGAAGCGAAACGTTTCCTACAACCAAGCCCACTTGCCCTCGATTAAAAACCCTCTTTAAATAACCACCTGGACCCCTGAGAGTCTTCACATATATCTGAAAATGCCAATCAATATCTGCAACGAGTCCCTCCATAGCTGCCCCTTATTACAGGAAACAGATGTGAATATGTGGAGGCTAATAGCAGCCGCTCTGAGGGACCTCCAACACTGAGTCCCTGTTAGTTAAGCCATCAATTTAGACATCATTTAGATCTGGAAAAAAAAAAATCCTGCTTTCCAGTTCAAAGTCCAGTGCTTGAATTAGCTTACAGGTACAATTCCCCACCTGGATTAAAAAGTGATTAAAAATGTTCACGTGTTTTCAGATATGCAGCCCTGCCAGGTGTCAGAGGACAGTCAGTGTGAGAGGAGCTCAGGTGGCGACAGATGCACAGAGACTGCAGCGTCAAAGGTTACATGTTGCAGTTTCGGATGACTGGACTTTGCCTTGTTATCTCTTGAAGGCTTGTGTGATTTCTGCATTCAAGGCCACTCACAGCATTGCTGTATTAACAGTTACAAAATCAGAAAAATAAAACATTAGCTTTTAATTTGCGTGTTAGCTCCCGACAGGGATCCTGTTCCTATACAGCCTCATCCCAGCTTCTTCAGGAGGTCAACAGCCTCTTTGTGGACCTGCAGGGAGACAGTTGTGTATGTTACATCTGGATCAGGGGGTTCAGTAAAGCTAAAGCTGGTACTCTTGGTGTGTGTACCTCTTTGTCTTCCTCTGTGTGAGCGGGGTACTCTTTCGCTTTGGTTAGCCAGAGCAGCGCTTTCTGTTTGTCATTCATGGCCATGTAGGTCTTCCCGAGCATGAGCAGGTTTTTACTGTAGAAGTTTGGATCGACTGAGAAAAAGAAAACACAGATGTGTGTCTGAGTTGAATTCATTTTAAACCTCGAAAGAAAACATTTACAAGCACAGTGCTGTCTTGATTTTTTTTAAGTATTTGATCTGCAGCCTACGGGGGATCAGCAGTTTTCTAATAAGTTGCCTACGTGACTTTATTTGTATGCTGTGTTTTACCTTCTTCAGCTTTCAGGAAGAATTCCAAAGCCTGGAAGAGGAAGAAAAGCAGGACATCATCCAAATGTGTAAAAATCTCTGAGACAAAATTAAAAGTTGACAAATGACTGATGTCATTTCAGCCTGGAGCTGCTGTCACAGTCAGCCCGTGTGCAGGCAGTAAGCAAACAAAGGAAGTGTGGTGCAGAACATGGAGTGCTCACCTCCTCGTATGTGGACGTGGGTGGTGATGCAAAAATTATAGCCGCCACCTTGCGCTGATACCATGGCAGCTCAGCAAACGCAAAGCACCTAGGAGAGGCACACACATTACCAGTCAAAGCTTCGGAGGAACAACAGTCCATCGTGACTTTAAGGCGCAAAGCTCATTTCAAGCAGTTTGAATCTACGTGCAGTCACAAAAATCATCCAACGCTCTGATGAAACTGGCTCTCATTCGAAGCCCAAGGGTTCCCTCTGCTGCACAGGAGAAGTCCATTACAGTTACAGGCCTCAGAAACTGGCAGCTGACGAGCTCAAGCAGCAGGCACACCTCGCCATCAACTGTTCGGAGGCGACTGTGTGATGAGTTTTGAAATTTTTGGTTCCAACCGCTGCGTCTTTGTGATACACTGAGAGGGTGAACAGATGCGGTCTGCATGTGGGGTTAACCCTGTGAAGCGCGGAGGAGGAGCTGTGATGGTGTGGGGATGTTTTGCTGGGGACACTGTTGGCCATTTGTTCAAAATTCCACAGCAGTGTGCAGCGACATGTCTTCCCATTTGGATGGCAACAAGGGGAAATGCAACAACACTGACGAGTACAGTTTATTCCTCCAAAATATATTACTTCCCTTGATGTGTACTGAACTTTCAGATGCTCCTGGAGCAGCTGTATTGAAAAAGAAAAAAAAAGGTTTGTCACAGTAAGAAAGACTCACCAGTAACCCAAAATATGTAAGGAAGTGGCATCCCTGGGATTGAGCTCGATGGCTTCCTGGAAAAAGCACAGGCTTCACTTCAGAATATAGATAAATGTGATATGATGACAATATAACATTGACCAAAATGTCCTCTCACCTCTAGATGGGCCCTGATGATGACTGAATTTCCAATTTTTACCTTGGTTCCCTCCCAGTCCCCAACATCACTGAGACATACGGCGTACCACTGTGTTAGGAGGAGAGAAGAATGCTGAGAGTTTGCTCAAATCGGACCACAGTGCCTTTTGTGATGCACATTTTAAAGAAACTGCACTGGCAAGTGCGAATACATGCAAACGCTTGGTTTATTTTACTGTGGTTGTCACTGATGCTTATGATAAAAGCCCTAAAGTCTAAAACCTCATGACCAGTGATGTGATTCTGTCGTGGAAAACAAACAAAAATTTGTCTGAGAGCCTGATGGAGGTGAATCATGAGCGTCCTCTCGGTGAAACCGCCGTCTTACTTTGTGTGCTGCAAAACACTTGTTGTCTCTCTCCAGTGCCTTCTTTGCGTATTCAAAGGCCTCATACGTCAGCTGCTTCTTGCGTTCGGCCTCCATGTTGGGCAGGAGGGACACGTCACGAGACGCTCGGGCCAGCCTCCACAGAAACTCTGCATCATCACTGGATGGACACACACGCACACGTCACTCGCACAGATCCTGTATATGTGTCAAATGAAGCGGATGGATTCTGTCCACCTCTCATATTGGAGATGCAGTCTGCTAATTAAACTCATTATGTGTAGAAAATAGAACTTTGGTGCCCTCTGGTGGTAAAATCACAAAAGGAATTGTGGCAGAGGGCAATGCACTCAACCCTCAGCACAATAACAAGAAGCAGGGATAAAAAAAAAAAAAAAAGAAAGAAAGAAATGACACAATACACCCAAATGAGGTTCATTCCAATACCTTTTAGAGAGAACAGAAGAAGAAAGAGAGCGAAAATGAAACGTGAGAACAGAGAAGAGTTGCTTATGGCTGCAGTGTTACCTGTCTTTGTACTGCAGCAGCAGCTGGTACAGCTTCTCCGTCTCTGCACAGCTGTACAGGTAGTCAGCCTGCTCCAACACCTCCTCTGCACACACAGAAAAACACCAAGTTCAGGCAGGCGAGGTTGACGCTCTTGTTTACCAATGACATGTTGCTGAAGTGTTGTTTGTGCCAAAATCTGGAACAAAATCTGCCATCAAGCACAGTTTGCCAAGTACCTTTTTGTAAAGCCCGGACCACCGCTGAACTCTGCACCCTGCGATAAGCTTCATAGCCCAGACAGGACAGAGCAGGCAGCCCCAGGAGGAATGCAGCTCCTCCACTCTGTGCACAAGAAATGCAATGAAGAAGAAATCCAAGGAAAAATGTGTTTCAGTGAAAACAAGAGTTAGAAGTCGTGTCTGCTGCCTGTGATATCCAAGGATCGCCCTCAGTCTATCAGAGAAACGCTGTGAAGGCACCAGAGTGCACTCAACCATACTCACTGGAGGGTTAACGTTTGACTGTTTAGATAGGCTTTCATCAATTCTACTTAAATTCAGTGAAATTATAATCAGTCATCATGCTTAGCAAAACAAACCTGTGTCACTTTGAAACGGTGGTGACAGATTACATGCCGGTACGAAGCTGCAGCAGAGCTAAGCCGGTATGACCGCAATACTAAAGCCTCGCTGACCTTTTACCTCCATAAAGCATCATTAGTTATTCTTCGAAGCGTCCGTTCACGAACTTTGACATCTGCAAGTATTTCAAAGTAAACGATTCTAGCAGGTTCATGCAGGTTAATCACATCATCCGAAAAATAAGAATACAAGGCATCGTTATTTACGGTCAGAGCAGCTGCAGTCCTTCTGATAGCTGTCCTGTAACACCGGTTTGTCCCTCTGATCAAGATGGCACCAGAGACTGACAGTAAAGTCCTGCTCACACTTCCCGTTAACATCACTCCAGCCATTGTGTCAGTGGTTCATACTCTCTGTTTAGCAGGAATTGAAGAACGACGATATCGCAACTTTAGGGGCCGTCTGCTTACACACACAGGGAGCATTCAAGAGCACAAACACAAAACGTTGCTAAAAGGCGCTATTAGGACCTAACGCATATAAATTATATTCTACTATATATGTCGCCCCAAAATTCTGACACATGTAGTTTCATTTAACATATATTTATATTTTTTGTCTTTAATTTTTTTCCTATTTTCTCATTCTTATTTTTTTTATACTAGTGTTTTAACACAACCTCAAGATTTCACTTTACATTTTGTTAAGATATGTGACGAAGAAAATCTTTTAAACCTTTTAAGCAGACCGCACGTCAGTGTATGTAACAGAACAAACTCTTAAACAGGAGCAATTGAATCAACGCTAACACGAGAAATGGGTTTTATTGGCTAAAAATAGGTTTGAAGGCAAAAAAGAATAAAGTAAGCTCTGTTAGCAACAGGGACATAGATACAGAATAGTATACATGTTACAGCAAAGTGTTAATGTTAATTAACTACCATAGCGTCTTAAATTCTCAGAGTTAAATAATTGCTACAATTTGTATTCTTAAATGCACCCCGGAGAGGTCTGTTCTCCATATTCAGCCGATAGGAAACAAGCAAAACTCACGAGAGTTCCCCCTTAATTTCACAAATGTTAGTGTAACGTACAGCGTGTCCACAAAAAGTGTTAATTTAATTTCAGTACAAATATATGAGGCCCACAAAAAGTTGGTTTAATGTTATCAATAAGTCGAGAAAATTAGTTTTTCTGGCGAGTTGAACGACTAAAGCGAGCAGAAGGAGTTGGCTAGCTGGACACTGCGGAGGTTGGGCTCCACCCCTGGGTTGCTCAGCTGTTCTTGTCAGCTAAACGTTACGCCCTCATGTGCCTCCAGAGGCAGGAAAACGTTTTAAGTTTTTTAACAACTAAGCTGGTAACCAAGTCTGTGTGAACTTTCAACTTATGTAAAGAAATATTATGTTTGTAGGGAGGCTTGTATAGGTCTTGACATAAGGTTTGTTTTTCCGAGCATCGCCACACCCACCTAACGGCCACCACTTGCGCCTCTGACCGTAATTAACGGTAAGCTAATCAGACGTTAGCCCGTGTGACGATAATCTATTCATCTATTCACATTCTATCAAGTCTCAGTCCAAGCTGTGTGTTTCTTTATTTTATTGTCTTTATGCAGTTTTAAGTGTTTTTTCTCTTGCTACAGGCTCCTCGCACACGGCTGTGGTTTGTTTGAGGTACAATCTGGAATCATCTTATCAAAGAACAGAGGCAGGAGCTACTTTAACCACATCCAGCGGAGAGAGAACTATTCAGAGTACTTGTTTAGAAGTAACAATACCACAATGTAAAAAATACTGTAAGAGAAAAAAAGTTACGTCTGTCCGTGAAGAACAAAAAGTACAAATATTAAATATATTTGCCTTGAAAGGTTGTGGAGTAGAAGTATAAAGTAGCAGAAAGTTGAAATATTTAAGTGAATTACAAATACCTCAAAATTGTACTTGAGTTCAGTGTTTGAGTAAATTTGCAGATTATCTGTGGTTCATCTGTTTGATCATTTTAGTACAACAAGCTGCCATGGCCTCAGGTGGGGCCCCTGGGCCAGGGGCCACCCATTTGGCCACCAAGGTGGAGCTGACCATCTCCTGTGAGAACCTCATGGACATGGATGTTTTCTCCAAGTCTGACCCTCTGTGCGCCCTGTACATCAACACGTCCGGCTCCCACTGGTATGAGGTCTGTATGCGGTCAGTGGAGGAGAGTTAAAGCCTCATTTTGAATCAGCAAGTTATAAAAAATCTTTGCATCTAATACAGATGTATATGCATATATTGTTGGCGCAGTACTTGATGTTGCCTGTTACATATTTTCATCTATGTATTGTCAATCAGTTTGGGCGCACAGAGATGATCCTGAACTGCCTGAATCCAAAGTTTGCCAAGAAGTTTGTCATCGACTACTATTTCGAGATGGTGCAGAGGCTGAGGTTTTGCGTGTATGATATTGACAATGACACCTACGACCTGGGTGATGATGACTTTCTCGGGGAGCTTGAATGTACCCTGGGCCAGGTGAGCTTCGCTTTTTACTGTTATGTAAAGAAAACTTTGGTCGTTCCTCCACCTTTTGTGACACCATCAGTGCTTGTGTCCAGATTGTTTCAAACAAGCAGATGACCCGATCTTTGTTGCTGAAGAACAAGAGGCCTGCAGGTCGTGGGACCATCACAGTGAGTCGACTCTCATATGTATATATATATGTGAAAGATGTATAGAAGTACAGTAATAAGCACACAGAGTACGGACAGAGATACACTGGACAAAACATGACATTCAGTCTATGCCTCTGTGAGTGGTAATGTGATCAGAACAAGGATGTACAGTTTTTGAATAAGGTTAACGTTGTAGAGGCTCATTTGAGGCTTGAGACTGGACTATAGAGTACAGCAAGAAAGAAGAAGTACTGTCATTCATTTTGAGGTGTGAGCAGATATCCAGAATCTGAGTGATGTTTTTTGAAGGGAGTCACGCTGTGGTGTCAGCCAGATAATCAGAATACCACCATCTAACTAGAATTAGACACACTGCATTAATGTACCTGATGTTGGTTATGGAGACCTTTGACTGAAGGCTTCTCTCTCCTCAGGATGATATAACTTTAAAGGGTCGCAGCTCGGTCAGAAAACATGCTTTGTGTTTTTAATAGATCCGCGCTGAAGAAATAACGGACACCAGAGTGGCAAACTTTGAGGTGTCGGCCCGCAGGCTGGACAAAAAGGTACCGATGTTAAGTTGATTTTAAGTTGTTGCTTGTGACATTTGGGTTCTTTATCATTTTAACTGCTTTGTGATTCACTCAACATATCTTGAAGTGCTGTAAATTATTAATTGGATGTGGTTGTTCAGTTTTTGTGGTGGTCTGACCCTTTCCTGGAGTTCTACAAGCAGACAGAGACTGGATGGCAGCTGGCTCACAGGACGGAGGTACAGATGCTCACCAACAACTCATTCCTCTGCCTGCATACAATTATCAACTCGTGGCTCATCATTACCTGTTTATGCAGGTGGTACAAAACAACCTAAATCCAATATGGAAGCCCTTCCGAGTCTCACTGAGAGCTCTCTGTGGAGGAGATGTGGAGAGGCCAATACAGGTATTTTTTCTTGAACCATTTAAGTTATTTATCTGAGTTCACATTGCCTGTAAAATGCAGCCTATTAACCCCGCCTGCCCCCCACCCCCTGAAGAATGCTCTGAGGTGTGAAAACTGTACATTTCTTTGCCCCTTTTTATTTGGTAGATTAGCTTGTCGTCCACGCTGCTCTAACATACTAATGATTCATCTTGTAATTGCATTTTCTTTTCATCTTACAATGCTCCCAAATTTAAAGCAAGGGGGTGCTTGCAACGCAGCTGGATAAGCGATGTGTGTGTTTATGCACGATTTGTGACGTCACCACGTGAAGGTGTGCCTTTTTTATGTTATTTTCACTCAGTTTCTGTCATTGCATTTAGTACCTTTACACTGATAACAGCGTGAAATGGGACTTATTATTTGTGCAAAGGTGTGACCTTTGTAATTAAATGTAGTGTTTAACCAGTGTTATGATGAAGCTTCTTGCTTGACCACAGATAGTGAACACTGCCTGTCAAACATGTCTTAACAGTTACTTATGAATACTGCTTCTGAATGACACATATCTGCAAAAATGTAGAAAAACTTGTCTCATAATAGCTTTTATTTTGTCACCCACTGCAAGAAACGTCTTTGTCTGTCTTCAGGTTTACTGTTATGACCACCATGTCAACGGCTCCCATGACTTTATTGGGAGCTTTAAAGCCACACTCGCAGAGATGCAAGTGGCAACACACGTTTGTCCGGTGAGGCTTTTGTGTGTTTGCATGTGTGTGTGTGTGTTTGATTCTGTCTCTACCAATAAAAGGCCTGTTATTTTCACTTCAGCTGCCACGAATATGACTCATGTTCTCGCTTGCAGGCTGAGTTTGAGTGCGTTAACCCCAAAAAATTGAAGAAGAAAAACTATAAGAACTCTGGGGTCATTTGCATCAAGCAATGCCAGGTAGTGATTTTGAGATTTCACTCTGCCTTGATTTCAGTATATTTTCTCTCAGTGAGTCAGAAATGTCGCAGTCGCTGCTGGTTGTGTCATGACCATACATTGTTACGACATACTGTCACGTTTACCCTTTCAGTTGGTGAAGGAGTTTACCTTCCTGGATTACATTATGGGCGGCTGTCAGCTGAACTTCACTGTGAGTGTGGAAATATCAAAGAAAAGATGATATTATTTCAATACTTATACCATATAATTAGAATACATTGTCACTGTATTTGGTCACTGAGCAGCTCCCCATATCTTGATCCCTATCCTGTCTGACTTGGGCCAGATTGCCATTGATTTCACAGGCTCTAACGGGGATCCCAGAACTCCTCAGTCCCTCCACTACATCAACCCTGAAGGCTACAATGAATACCTGACAGCCATCTGGGCAGTGGGTAATGTCATCCAGGACTATGACAGGTAAATTCCAACCCAAATGAACAGAGACGGCATCTTGTCAGGGAAGTAAGGCCCGTCTTGCTTGCAGTCATCACACTACTGACTGATGTTCCTTCTTTAATAAGTGGTAATAATGTCACGCTAATCCTTCATTTGTTTCTGTCTGTCTGTGTAGTAACAAGATGTTTCCTGTGTTTGGTTTTGGAGCTCAGATCCCTCCCTCCTATCAGGTAGGAATTCCTGTCACACATTAACTTCTTAAATTCCAAACTGGTTTGATGCTCACTGACGAGGATATATTTAATTGATTCCCGCACGAGATAATGTGCACACTTGCACAGACTGTATGAGCCACAAAACCAGATAAACAGCCGGATTAGGTCTTTGAAAATATGTGATGCTATGCTACCAGCTCAAGAGTGATTTTATCCATATACTTTGTCAGTTACCTGGCTGGTTTCTTTGTTTTCTATGCATATCTATCTATGAACCACTCTTACAGGTTTCCCACGAGTTTCCTGTCAATTTCAATGCAACAAATCCGTTCTGCGAGGGTAAGTCAGACCATGTTTGGCTGTTTTCTAGTACTGCTGCATTGGTGCTGCCTTACACTGGTGTGTGTGTGTGTGTGTGTGTGTGTGTGTGTGTGTCACAGGCATTGAGGGTGTGGTGAGTGCCTACCAGCAGTGTCTACCTCAGCTGAAGCTCTGGGGCCCTACCAACTTCTCCCCGATCATCAGGCATGTCAGCTGCTTCGCCAGACAAGCTCTCCGGCAGAACGTGGCCTCAGTCAGTACCCTAAATTTGTTCAAATACTCAGTAGTCAATGTGAATGTGAAACAAACTGTATGCCTGATGTTGTCCGACCTGTTTTCTCTCTCCATCTGCAGCAATACTTTGTGCTGCTCATCATCACAGATGGAGTGATCACAGACATGGACCAGACTCGCACTGCTATTGTAGAGGCCTCTCGTCTACCCATGTCCATCATCATAGTGGGTGTGGGCGGCGCAGACTTCAGCGCAATGGAGTTCCTTGACAGTGATGACAAATTGCTGCGCTCGGCAAACGGTGACGTCGCCTCAAGAGACATCGTCCAGTTTGTGCCCTTCAGAGATTTCCAAGTAAGCTACAAGCCCATACCTTAATGCTGCTCTGTGTAAATAACACATTTCACAATTCAGTTTTATGTTAATTTTCTTCTTCACAGTAACTCCCACTGCCCGCTGCTTTAATGTTAGCGATCATGCTCCTAAACACGGCTAAGACTCACTCTCATGACTGTAACATTGTCACTTCAGGGAAACAGCGTGGCCCTTGCCCAGAGCGTCCTGGCAGAGCTGCCTGATCAGGTGTCTTCCTTCTTCAATTCTTTCAAGCTGAAGCCGCCGAATACACTGAGTGTTTCTGCTCTGACATAGAAAGGTGGGTTAAATGAACTCAGATACCTCATATTTGCTATTTACCTGCTTCTCCTGCACCCTCTGTCTGTATTTTCTGTTATATATATTTACACACACACACACACACACACACACACACACACACACACAGTTAACCTCAAATCTGTGACTGGAATAATTTTCAGTAATGTTTTAAATTTGTTTTGACTCACAGGTCATAAAAGAAGAGTTGCTGTGACCAAAAGACATGATAGCTTGTATGTGCATGATAACCAAGCAATCACAATAAAAGCGATCAGAATATACTCTGTCCACTACAAATGTTACATTTGACATGTTTGCATGGTTTTGTTGATTAAATGTCATTGTTTTTTGTGTATTTCTTTGTCATTTCTTTGTATTTTTTTCCCCAGTATTTTCCCTGCATGACCTTTTGTCTGCTGTTACCCTGCTCAGTCTCTCAGTGTTGGTACTGTTATTTCTCAGACAAGCTTTGCATCTTATGTGAGAAAGCAGTGGGTTCATATAGCTTGCGGTGTGTTTTTTTGTCTGTCCAGGCAGTCAGCGGCAAAAGGTCGTGTTCAGGCAATGGACAGGTTGTGTCAGCGTCACCACCACCATCAGACTGATGTGACACTGTTCTTTCAGACGCAGTTGTCACAGGTCCTGGTTGCTTCTGTTCACAGGAGCAAAGTTTCATTCATGTATAAGATGATGTGATTTTGAGCATAATGTTGATTTTAGTATAAAGTTTGAGCTTTGCCTAGACACTGTGGGCTTTTGGGAAGTGCGTGTGAGCAATGTAAAAGTGTAATTCCAGGTCGAGCTTTTGTAAAGTGGGAGATCAGTGAGAACGTGTCTGCTGCATCCTGCCGTGACGAGATAACAGCTTGAGTCAGATCTGGTCTCTCGCATCTGTCAGAGCCTGAACTGTGACAACAAAGATGTTGCCTCTTCTCTTACTGTGGTATTACTCTGGCGAAGAGAACTCATAGACATGAGTGGCACCAGAGTCCAATAAGCTTTCCAACAAAATATGTTACACACTGTATGAAACTGTCAATAAAAATAACATACTTGTACTACCATTGAAAGTGTGTGTGTGTGTATAGTCTTTGGGTGCTTCCAGAAGACTGTTGGGGGTCAAGTTGGATGCGGAAACGAAGGAGGTGGATCTGGATGTAGACAGCTGAAGGAAAACCCCGAGATTTCAATTAAACTAATGGGGCACTAAGTGGATCATGTCCTGATCCCTTATATAAAATGTGATTTTACGCTACATGAATAAACACATTAATGGCATGATTTTTGAATGGGGGTGAGGCTCGGCATTTAGTTCTAACTCAACTTCTATGTTGCTGAAAGCTGCATAATGCTTCGCTAATTTCTGACCAGATTTACTGTGTTTTTCCGAAATGATGACCGCATGGCACCACCGCAGCAGACCGACGGGTGTCCTTATCAGATAAAACGAGCGCACTGGGCACCGCCCACCAGCACGGCGTTAGCCAGCTAGCTCTCTGTCAGCTAGCCCAACACCAAAACACAGCAGACACAGCTGGCCAGCAGTTAGCCAGCGAACAAGGTAGGAAATACAAAGGGAATACTCCTTCTGAAATTACGTTTTCACAGTCAAACTAAATGTAGACACAAAAGTTTAATAAGCTGCTAGCAAAACGTGGGTTACTAACTTAACGAGAAGGTGGCTACTGACTGTTCTTCGTGTGGTGGGTGGCACAGATCATGTGACGTTTCTCTTTCAGCTCAAGTCATCAAGTGAATAGTGAAAACCTTTTAAATATTTGGTAATAAGTATAAATAAAGGCAAAAAAATGTCAGTGAAGTGACGTCCGCTGTACAGAAAATGTTAAGAAGTTACGTAAGCTCGGTCCGTTAGTTTTAGTTCAATTACCGGGACGTACACCAGCGTTAGCTAAGTTTAATTAATGCTATTGTATTCTCTTCATTATGGACACACATAAAATAACGCTGAATGTCCTACTTAATCATTTCGTATTGCTTTCACTTTGCATTTATCCCGTTTAGGACTGTCCCATCCACCGCAGAGCTCAGTTCAGTTCATTGTCGGGGTTGGCTCTGGTCCAAATGAAAGCCCCAGCACTGTGCTGGCAGCCTAGCTGACAGTGTCCTGATAGAGAAATCCGACATTTTATTAAGGGGCGCTTAGATGATCGCGTGCTGGTCGAGTTCAAAAGAGCATTCATGTAACATGTGTTCTGCATTCAATTACGGCAACGAACCCGGTTATGACAGGACGTGTAAATGCAGTTAGGCTTGAATTTCATTTACTGACGTGTGGAAACTGCACATTAACGTCGAATAAATAATAATAACATCTGCTTAAAAAAAACCAAAAAAAAAAAAACAAAAAACGGGAGGCGGAGCTAGTGTTTCAAAGGCTGCGGATGGCTGCAGCTCTCACTGATCGTCCAGGCTCAGACATGACTCTCCTGTCAGTGGGTGTGGTGTTATGGATGTTTCCGTTTTTTTCAAGACTGTTGATCTGTCTTCGCGTTTGTCAGTTCATGTGTGTGAGTGTGTGTCCTCCAGGCCGGGATGGCAGCAGTTGGAGCCTTGGGGTTAAAGGCCACAGACTGTGTGACCAAGGTGTGCTTAAGCATCTCCTGTGAGAATCTGCTTGACATGGACACTTTCTCAAAGTCTGACCCTCTGTGTGTGCTGCTCATGAACAGTTCAGGGCCGCACTGGTGTGAGGTATGTAGGCTAACAGGTTGTTTTTCTACTAGCTCATTTCATTAGTTGTTGACTGAAACATTTTTCTGTGTTAGATTGGCCGGACAGAGAAAATCAAGAACTGCCTTAATCCCAAGTTTTCCAAGACTTTTGTCATCGACTACTACTTTGAGATGGTGCAGAAGCTGAGGTTTGAACTCTACGACATAGACAGCGACAACTGCAGTCTGCAAGATGCTGACTTCCTGGGAGAACTGGAGTGTACCTTGGGACAGGTTAGCCCTCTCTGCCAACCACCAAATGTCATTGTTGGCGTCGTGGAATTTCCAGTGATCTGTGCTTCATGAATGTGTTTTTGTTTTTTTGGTTTTTCTGTCCAGATTGTGTCCTCAAGGAAACTAACAAGACCGCTTGTCATGAAGGACAAGACACCTGCAGGGAAAGGAAGCATTACTGTGAGCCGCTTTCATTCAGATTGGCAGTGACGTTTGGACTGTTAATGATATTTGATGCGTTGCTTGGCGTATTTGCACTTTTGTGATATTTTTAACATGATGCTGTCTCATGTTTTGCAGATATGTGCTGAGGAGAGAACAGACAGCAGGGTGGTGGAATTTGAAGTTGCAGCGAGAAAACTGGATAAAAAGGTATCGATTACTGCTGTGCGGTTGAGTTATGTTTTGGGTTAGTTTTTATGAGAAGAAAAACCTTCTCTGATATATTATTTCCACTACAACAGTTTGGGCTGTGGCAGCTACAGTAATACCATGTGGAGACAGCAAGAACTGTGAATGATCAGCTTGGCTTTCTCGTGTTTTCTCCTGCAAGTTTGTTGTTGCTGCAGTGCTATCAAATCTGATGCCAAGCTATTAATTGTTACCTCTACCTCTAGGCAATCATGGTGAGACGCCCTTAACCAATTTAGAATTTCTATTCAGGACACGTAAACAGGACACAGTAAGACGTCACGTAATTACTAAGTAATAAGTAATTTTGTAATTCAGTTGCGTTTTCTTTACTTATTTATCTCTAGGACTTCTTTGGCAAGTCTGATCCTTTCCTGGAATTCTACAAGCGGACAGAAACTGGATGGCAGCTTGCTCACAGGACAGAGGTACACGTATAGTCCCGCACAGTGCAAGTCATTGACAGTTTGAAGCTCATGAAGTTAATATATGTCGACTGTGAAGTGTGTTTTTGAATTTGTGCTGTTACGCAGGTGGTGAAAAACAACCTAAACCCGATATGGAGACCCTTCCGAATCCCGCTGCAGTCACTCTGTGGAGGTGATGTGGAGAAACCTATAAAGGTACACACGCTCACACGTTGGCTGAAAGGCTTGTGAGTGATGACAGAGCAGCGTTTTCCTACTGTCTGAATTCTTTTGAGCTGTATGTGCAGGCTTGGGGAAAATTTCTGCAGAGCGTAGAGTTTAAAAATGTTGTTCTACCTGTTGTGGTTTTTGCTTCTTTTCATCCTGGCTTTAGCAGTGTTAGTGTAGCTTTTTTTAACGGTGACTGGGACTACAGACGTTTGCAGCAGCTAATGGTTCATGCCGGCTTCTCTTTCAGTGAAAGATTAGCTTCACTCAACCAGATGGAAGTGATTTTCTCCTCCACGCAGAACTGAACTGATGTGAAGATGCCTGTTAGATTTGGAAAAACTGATATTCACTCATAAACGGGTTCACGTCAAAGAACAGAGCGAATGTGTTTTGACAGTTTGTTTCATACATTAATTGGATGTTTGCAAGTCGAACTCATCAGCAGCCAGCGTTTTTGATCCATGAAGTGTTTTCATTTTGTTCATGTAAAACCATGGAAAAACTACCGGTCTGATAAAGTTGTGTATTAGCCTTAGTTTATGTATGTTGTTTTTTTGTTTCCACCCTCTAATCCTGTGAAAGCACACTTATCAGGAAGAGATGCTTTCCAGTCGACAGTGCAAGTGAGTTTACTGTCCCCACCATGAGTGCTCTTCTCGTGAAAGATGCAGAGTCTGTGACAGGACAGACCAAAGTCCTTGATGCATCTACATCTGTCTTAAAGGAACATGTAGAAAAAAAGAAAAAAAAAAGAGGATTTTGGCACATTGGTTAACTCACCTGTTGAATGATCAAAGCTTAGTCACCCAAATCATCCTGCCGCCCTGACAATTAATGTGTGGTTGATCATAATAATCCTGGCTTCATCAGGTACTTGATGTTAACTAGATTTTATTTTCCAATCATATGAAATGTATAGTCTGTCAATGCTCGTGGCCTACTATTATCCATTGTGTGTTAATTAAATAACCCGATACATATTGTATTATTTATCATCAGGCAGTTTAACCAATGGGACAATTTCCCAAAAGGTTGACGTTTTCCGTTAAGATGGTTCCCTTTTTTAGTTATCCATTAGCTTTTTTAGAGCTCTTCATCTCGTAGACTGACTGTAGCATCACACAGTTTGTCTAATTTGTACTGGTTCCTCCATGCTGTGCCTAGATCTGTTTGCCTTTTGAGTCTTTTCTCAACACTGAAGAAACTGAGAAGCTGCAGTGTTCACATTCGGAGCATGTGTTCTGTGTGTGATGCTCCAGAGGAGGTGGCGGACCTTTTCCATCCTCTGCCTATTAGAAGGCTTGTGTGTGTGTGTTCCTGTTAGATTTTCTGATATCAGTGTCCCCTTACATTTGAAGCTTCACCCCTAGAGCATGCTTTTTGTCTCATCTGCTTGATTTTCACACACTGGTTATTGTCCATGAGTGAAATGTAAAAATGAGTTTTGCTCTGCTCAGAGACAATTGGCTGAATTTGTCTCGTTTGTCATGACTGTCTGTCTTTTCCAGGTGGATTGTCACGACTACAACAGCAGCGGATCTCATGACTTAATTGGATCCTTTGAGACCACACTCGCCCAAATACAGCAAGGATCCCAAACATATGCGGTGAGCTCATTTTCGTGAAGCATAAATGTATAAAGAGCAGACGATGAAATACAAAAATGAGTGTCTCTCGCTGACACTGACGTGGTGCGTTTGTGCTCCTCTCAGGCCGAGTTTGATTGCATCAACAGTAACAAGAAACAGAAGAAGCGAAGATACAAAAACTCTGGTGTTATCATTGTAAAAAAGTGCAAGGTACTGTGGTTTCTTAGCTCCACGTGAAGTCAGTTTCACGATGGAGAGACGTTCAGGACAACCTGTATATCTAAAACACTGCGTACACTCGTGTACAATATATTTTCTCTTGCTGCATTACTTAGTGGATTGTGTGTCACTGATATGTCTTTTCAGATAGTGAAGGAGTATACTTTCCTGGATTACATAATGGGCGGCTGTCAGATTAACTTCACTGTGAGTATTAGAACGTCTTTGCAGAAACACCAAAAAAATATTCCCGATATTTCCATTTTATTTTATTTTATTTTTATTTTTTTCAATGTGCTCAGCAACAATTTACTATGACACCATCAGTGCCTTATCTAATTTATCCGTCCTTCTGGGCCAGATTGCTATTGATTTCACCGGCTCCAACGGGGACCCTAGGACCCCTCAGTCCCTCCATTACATCAACCCTCAGGGCTTTAATGAATACCTGGCAGCAATCTGGGCTGTGGGTAATGTCATCCAGGACTATGACAGGTAAGTAGATCACTGTACATGAAGTATAATGCTGGTAAATGAAGTTCAGGAAAAGCGTTGGATGATAGGCCCTTAAATAATACCATGATATTTCAGAGTATTTCTATGATAATGACAAACACTTGGTGATGCACTGCTGAGCCAGTGCAGCTTGTCTGCTTGATTTAGAGCTCACAGTAGCAGGTGAGCTGTCCTCGCGGGACTTTTGCTCTCTTCCTACTCAGCCGGGTGTTTGAAGTGGTGAGACTGGCTTTTCACACCGTGCTTTGATGGGCATCTGATATTTTGTAACTAGACCAGTTCTACTCCACTGAAGTTGCTCCCCTTTTGGGAAGTAACTCCTCCACCGTAGAGCTGGTAGCAATGTAACTTTCGCTTTCAGCCATGCTTGTTGTTGTGTGTAAATATATGAGCCGGTATATTTTTATTATCATGAAAGATAAAATATGTTCCACCCCTATTTTTGAATATTCTTTCCAACTTCATGAATGTCCGTGAAAAAGCTTTAAGTAGCCGATGAGCTAATAGAAGTCCCACCTTCATGTCCTTCATTTAATGCTTGTGTTCTGTTGGATATGATAAACACAGGTAGTTAGTGATGTTTCCATGTGTGGAAAGGGCTCTTGTCTAATCCTTAATGTTGAGTAAACGTACTTGGACAAAAACACCAATTTCGTTTGGCTTCCTTCCTGTAGTGACAAGATGTTCCCTGCTTTTGGATTTGGAGCCCAGATCCCTCCTACAATGCAGGTAATTATTTGCATTAGTGAAAACATACTCAGGAATGTTTCTGGATTTGGGATCATGACATTCTCTAATATCTGACAAAGCTCGTCTCGGATGGAAGAGAGCGGGATCTGGATTAAGAGTTGTTTTTTTGTCTGCAGGTCTGCCATGAGTTTCCCATCAACTTCAACCCATCAAATCCATTTTGTGCAGGTAAAGACAGACTGAAGCTAATGTGAAGTCACACTGCTGCATGTTAAATGAGACGGAGCATGACATGAAGCATGTGTAGCAACATTTTGGGTGTCATAAGATGAGTTTGTTTGATTACAATCTAAAGGACAGGTGCTGTCACAGCCATTGGTGTCATGTGTTCTTCCATGGGAAAATTTGGCATTAGCCATTCAAAGCATACATGTAACTACTGCAACAACTAGTGGAGAAATGATGCACGTGAATAATTGATTTGTCAATCAGCAGAGATGTTATTGACCAAGTTATGTTAGGGAGAATGCCTGGCGAGGTGTTCATTATCAGGATTTAATGGACGACGGGGAGGTCAGAACGAGTCTTCAGGGTCCATTAATTCCTGTTTACGGACATCCTGAAGGGCTTTATCCTGCTTACATCTTGGTTATTTATATTTCCATACTTTTTGCAGTCAATCTATTTTCACAAGCCACAACTCATTTTCTCTGGTAACACCTGAGGGTTTGACTAATACCCGGAACACTCATGACCATCCTGTAAGGTTTTTATGCAAAGGAAGCATCCACTCCTCCAGTAAATAGCACTAAGCTTAGCTAGGACTTGACAGTGGAAGATATTTCTAGTTTGCTGAGCTCATAGAAGCCTTTAGTTCAGCTATGAGCCAGAAAGCTAATAAAGTCAGTAACGTGTGCAGTTGACAAACAGTCAATATGATTTGACACTATGTTTACCAACAACTATGCAGCCATGTCAGATTTTCATGAACAAATAATGGGCCATTTGTACTGTCGGCCGCAGCCTGAAGTAGCGAGTCGAATAGCAAATGGGATGTGGCATGATCGCTCATATAAGTATGAATAAGTTCAGAGGGGCAGTGTACTTCCTGCAGCTTGTGTGTTGCAGCTACCATCCTGTGGTGTTCAGAGGATGAGGCCCTGAACTAAACTCAGCGTGTTCCAGCGTCCATTTCCAGTTACCCTGAATTACATGGAAATATGTATAAAATGGTACTCAGACTTAATTCTGTCCACCCGTGTGTGTGTGTGTGTGTTTGTGTGTGTGTGTGTGTGTGTGTGTGTGTGTGGTTTTTAGGTATAGAGGGTGTGGTCCAAGCCTACCAGCAGTGTCTGCCTCAGGTGAAGCTTTACGGCCCCACAAACTTTTCCCCAATCATCAACCACGTTGCCCATTTTGGAAGACAAGCCCTCCAGCAGAAAGCTGCCTCTGTGAGTTGCTGGAAGTCTAAGATCAATCAGAGTAGTGCAATTGTAGCCGTTGTGTTCCAACCCTTGTGTCATTCTGTCTGATGTCATTGTTTCATAGCAATACTTTGTGCTGCTCATCATCACTGACGGAGTGATCACGGACATGGATGAGACACGCAATGCCATCGTCAACGCCTCCCGTCTGCCCATGTCCATCATCATTGTCGGGGTAGGCGGGGCGGACTTCAGTGCCATGGAGTTCCTGGATGGAGACGATGGGAATTTACGCTCTGCTACAGGCGAGGCCGCCATGCGCGACATTGTGCAGTTCGTGCCATTCAGGCAGTTCCAAAATGTAAGTACATCACGGAGCCAAGTGTTTGCAGACGTGCACCCACCTGAGCTTCTTTATAACACTTAAATAATGCACACATTTGAATGTCTGCACATCTTATTTCAGGCTGGCACAGCAGCCCTTGCCCAAAGCGTACTGGCAGAGTTGCCTGACCAAGTGGCCTCCTTCTTCAATTTATTTGGTCTGAAGCCCCCCAGCGAACCCAGTCCTTCCTAGAAATGTAGGAGTACCCCTAGCCTGACCTCACCCCCCCCCCCCCCCCCATCCCCACATTTGATCCAAAGCTGCATTCTTAAAAATGTCTTAACTTTGTTTAAAGTAATTTTCAAAACTTCTTCCAAACTTTTTCTGTTACACCTTTAACCATAGGAACATCTTCAGTGTTTATCCTCTGACTTGTTTCTAGTAGGTCATATTCTAACAGCAGAAACAGAGGCAGTAGCAACAGGCAGTACGATCAGATGAGAAACAGGAGGGTGTTGCAGCCGTCAGTATTGTAACATCACTTTGCACATAAATGTTCATCTGAATACTTGAGAGTTCCTGATTCTGAGCAAAAGCAGACCTCTGGAAACACTGATAGACCAATCATCATTACATATTCATCAAAGACATGTAACACTCAGACACCTGTGACTCATCTGTTTAGCCCCCTGCTTCTCTTATTTGGTTGCTATAGTTAGCTCCCCTGCCGTCTCCTAAATCTCATCTATAAATTGCTTTCTCTTTAGGTTCCTCAAGAAATGCTTGCTCAAAGTGTCTTGGCAGAGGTCCCAGGCCAGGTGACGGCCTTCTTCAATACTATGCATTTGAAGCCGCCCCACGCAGACACGCCTCTCACGGATCTCTCAGCATCAGCACCACCCAGTGATGCATCATGAGGACCAACTTTTATCTGGATGACTGGAACCGAGTACACCTTCCTTACCCTCGGAAGTGTATAACTCAAAACCCAACCCCCTCCATGGCCACATGAACAGTCAACATGTCATTTTATGATTTGTGAATACTATGTACCAATAGTATAAAGCCATAGTACACAGATAGCCAACATTTGTTATATGTACATAACATAGACATTAAATATAACATCTACATATGATTTTATTATTCTCAAGTGCCAAGATTATTAAGAATTTACATAATTTCCTATTTTATTGATCTGCACAGTTAAAGGCATTAACTGACTCGAGTCTTTGTTTTTTGTGGAAAAATTGAGGTAGCTGATACCATCCATGTCATTAGTCTGTCACAATGTCTCCGTAAAGGGCTGGAGAACTTAATGTGTCCTCCATGTCATTCTCTCCAGTATCTGCCTACTACAGTGACCACTTCTTTGTTGGTCTTCACACTTTCAAGTTTTGCTGGGAAATGAAGCGCACATGAAGACCTTGAACAAAGCTACGGCTGTGATACAGCTCTGCCAGGTTTACATAATGGATCCATATAGGATGGATTCATGAGTTTGTTATAATGAATACCTTACACACACACACACACACACATATAAGTTCCAATTTTCACTTGACTTTGCTATTTGGTGCTTCTGTATGAATGTTGCATTTGAAGCGGTAGAAGTGGTGGTCATCAGTAACTGGTGAGTTTCAGTTGGTGAAATGCATGTTTACACTGATGGACATTAGAGTTTAACTGTGTCTTAAAGGAGGTTATAAAACCTCTCACTTTACTGACTGTTATGAAAGTGGCCTAATAATTTTCACTATAAGTGCATATGTATGTTTTATTGTTAGTTGTTTGTACCGATCACTATGGCATGACTTTATCATTGTAATTTGCACTGCAAAAAAAAAAAAAAAAAAATCTAACCTACATTAATATCCATCACCTACTTCAATATGATATTAGATCATTAGAAAGATTTGGTTGCGTTGTGTATGTGCTACTGCCTTCATGCCACAACATTAAAGTATCGCTCTGCATTTTCACAAAAATGCATTTCAGATCACAACTAATTGTGTACATTGTTGAAGAATGTGTGTGTGTGTGTGTGTGTGTGTGTGTGCGCACTTGTACTTGCTACATGGTGACGAACAAGTTTTTTTCCAACAGTGATGGGATGGTTAAGGTTAATATAAGGGGCTAGGGAATACAACGGTTAGGGTTAGGGTCTCTCCATGGTTGTCGTGAGTGTATACTGATGTGTGTCCAGTGGCCTCACGTGCAGGGTTCTAAATTAACTTTTTTGATCACCAGCCAATGTGGCTGGTGACCTTCTAAAGTTACCAGCCAATCAGAATTTCCACTAGCCAAATTTTTTCCCGGTGAAAATAAGAGATTATGAGTGCCACTGAATACATTTGATCATTTTATTTACATTGTTGGCATGAAAAATGCACAAAGTACAACACATGAAACAAAATATACACAGAAAGTGCAAACATTTAATTTATACAAACAAAAAATGCTGTCAGATTTATTATTTTATAAAAGACATTTTTCCAGTAAGTATTTAGTATCATTACATTCCTAATAAAATGTATTTTTCCTTTCAACTTAAAGTGTTTCTACTTTCCTTCTTTAATAAGAAATATATATAAGTAACAGCCATGACTTAAACACTTGCAAAAAAATTGCATTGGTAATAAATTGAATTATTTATGTACAACTAGAAAACACAAATAGTGCAGCAGTCAGTATTGCAGACTCCTTAGGCTTTCCTGATGACTTCGGGCACTCATGGTCCTTTACTGCCTCGACTTTAAAATTATTAGTCCCCACCACAAAATTATTCGTCTTGTTTTTTTCTTTCGTGTACATGCGGCAATCCTTACAAAACATGACGGCATTTTCGTGATCAAACACAAGCCATTCACGACCTGTCAGCCATTTAGCGTTAAACTTTCTTTTCTTCGTTTCGCACGCTTTGTCGACATTCTCATCCCCTGCCTCCTTCCTCTTCTCGCCCCCAGACGTCTGTCCCAACCACCGCAGCATTTAGTTTAACTTTACTTTTTACTTTTAGCTAGCTCAGTCTCCTTTTTTACAGTTTACACGCCGCCGTTCATTCTTCTTCTTCTTCTTTGTGTTTGCGTTTCTGTGGATTCTCGCGGCGGTTGCACTACAGACTGTAGTGTGCCTGCACACAGCCAATGGGCGTCTTGTACGTCATCACGTAGCATTACGACAGTGTTCATGGGAAATGTAGGACGGACTGTCCGGGGGACAAATGACCAAGAACTGTAGAGCTCTGACTGACATGATTGCCTAATGCATTACCGGCCAAATTGGCTAGTAAGTTTTTATTTACACCGGCGGGTGTTAATTTAGAACCCTGTTTGCGGGGGGCTGGAGCCTATCCCAGCTAGCAATGGGCGAGAGGCGGGGTACACCTGAACCGGTCGCCCGCCGATTGCAGCAGTCTAAACTGTAAAAAATTGTAAAATTGTCTTTATGGCCTTTTATCACTAAGGTGAGAAGAGCATTCAATGAGGGAAACAGGACGAAGGGGGAAGTTTTTAGGGTGCAATCCATTGTAACTGAGAAGTTTTCATTCATTCATTCATTCATCTTCTATACCCGCGTATCCCTTTCGGGGTTGCGGGGGGCTGGAGCCTATCCCAGTTAGCAATGGGCAAGAGGCGGGGTACACCTGAACCGGTCGCCAGCAACGTAAAGACAAACAAATCTATCAAAGTCTAATATTTCCTGAGAAGTTTCAGTACATTAAAGGATTGGTTCACATTTTTTCAAGTGCACCTTACAACCATGCTCATAATGTCCACATGGTATGATGAAAACATTACTGTTGACTGTAACCATTGCTGACTGTACTGCCTGAACAGATCCCTTCCCCAACCCATACTTATCATTCATCTAGTATGTGTAGACATACAAGGAATGGGCTGGTTTTAATTTTCTGTTCTGTGTAAATACCAGTTTCAAAGTTCGGGTGAAGGCTTTGTCACAGCTCATGAAGAAAACACTATCAGATGAAATACAAATTCCACACTAAGAACACCCACTGGCAAATTTGACAAATTCAGCCATTTGAGGCTCCATTTCCACCTCAGCTGTGTTTCAGAATGCATTTTTTCATAGAACTGGGCTGCAAATGTTGGCCCATCCCCATCACGTACATTTGAATACCTTTAGAAAAGGATCTCCTCTTTGCTAGTAAGGACTGGAGGAATGATTACAAAAATCAATAACGCTTTCAGTTTATATATGGGCATGTTGGTGATGTTTTAAGACACACTTTAACTGAAGTCCATATCACATGTTAGTCATCCATTTCTGTTGTTTAGGTTATCAGATGATAGTACCAATTATCAGTTGGCTCTCACATGACATGATTTCCAGTGTTTAAATATGTTTACAGTTTAAGTAAGTTTGGTTTCTAATGTGATAAAGTGGCACAGTTACTGTTAGGGGGTGTTAAACACTGCAACTGTTCATCAGTTGCATCAAAACGTTTCACATGCAAATCCTGAGACTGATCTTTGTGACACTTGATTTTATTCAAGGCAGGAAAGAGTGAGAGTGCAACTGAGCGAGAGTATAAAAAAATGCTTTAATTTCTATTTGTAGTTTCAGCATTCAGTCACAGAAACACAATTTTCTTTCACTCAGCAAGAAAACACAACTGCAGAAATGTCCACAACATTCAGTGTATCTAAAAGCAAGTGAATTAAATTATTAGGAAACTTCAGCCATAACTGAAAGAGATCACTTACCCAAATAAGACTGGCAACAAACTCAACACTGAACAAGACAAACAAAATACTGCACACTTCAACCTCCAGGATGATAAAATGTACACTTTCATTAAATAAGTCGAACTCAGGTGAGCTAAGGCTGGGCACTTAGGGTGAGGGAACTATGCCCCCCTGCGACATGGAGATGAACCAGGGCTGATCTCTGCTCTGTGCCCTTCTTTTTCATGTCCAGGACTTAGGGATAACATTAGGAGAGTTTGACAAACACACAAACATCACACAGGTTGATTGCTGAGATCACACAGCCCGTTTCAACCTGTATTAAATCAGTGTTTTTGGTCCCTTGGTTGCCTACTCCAGCAGAGAAGTAACATTAGCAATTGTATGGGCTCCTTTACATGCAATAATGTGGGATGGCTGTTACACCTCAGGGAGCACATTTAGCAGCAGATAAAAGGACAACAGGTAAGTTGACAGTATTGTTCTTCCAGATGAATAGCAGCTTACCAATCAAATGTGACCAGTTTTAGAATTTTTGGGATTGTCAAATGAACCTTTTACATCAGTTAATCACTGCATCAGCAACTATTCAATAATTGTCGTCACCTCTTCAAATTGTAACATTTAATTGTGGTGTTAACTCATGAAAACCAAGCATTTCATTCACCCACCAGGTACCTACAAGACACAAGGAGAGACTGGTTTCAATTAATGGCTCAATAGCCCTGGTTACATAATCCATAACTGCTGCTTCAATGTGTTACAAAGACTGAGGGAAAAGGCTTGCAAAGGTAGGATCACCCTTTACACTCATATTGCATGACACATAATTTGAGTCGGTGTTGACATCAGTTTTAGTTAGAGCTAAAACGACGAGTCGATTGACAGAAAAATAATTGGCATCTATATTGATAATTGCTTACATTTCAGTTAAGCAAAAATCCTTAAAAAATGAAAAACACTCTCTGATTGAAGCATCTTAATGAGATGACTATTACTTTTCTTTGTACAGCTCAGGAGGTTGATAGAAGTCGTCCAGCTATGAGAGGGTTGGGGGTTCGAGCTCTGGCCTCAGCAGCCTACATGTCGAAGTATCCTTGAGCAAGATGCTGAACCCAAAATTGTCCCCGATGCTGTGCCATCAGTGTGTGAGTGTGTGTGAATGGATACACTCATAATGAGCGTGTGTGAATGGGTGAATGCAGACTTGTCGTAAAAGCGCTTTGAGTGATTGTCAAAAGCACTATGCAAATACAGTCCACTTACCATTTTCCGTTATCATTGAAAATGGAATATTTTTGAGTTTTTGGTCAAACCCAAGAAATTGACATTTTTTAAGTTTCACAGACTAAAGAATTGATTAATAATAATAAAAAAAAAAAATCAGCAGATTGATTGATAATGAAAATAACTTATTTTCAGACCTATTTTTAGTTTTTTTCTGATTTACATTTGAAGTTTGTAGTAAAAACACAATTGTTGCTAAAAAGCAGTAGTTATTTGCTCATTAAACCCATATGATTTATTGATGTGGACACAAACGTGAAGGATGCCTGATGAAGGAAGAATATTCTATGTAGGTGCATCCTTTAGAGAGGCACAAACACTGTGTTGCTAAGAAAACATGAAGTTAACACAACAGTTTTGAAGTTTTTACACTTCCACTGGGCACACAAAAAGCTGTCTCTTGAGCAACACAATATTCAAAGTCATTTTGTGCCTCAAAGCAGACTGAACACTGACAGAGTGATATTTTGTCTGTTAAATTGCTGCGAGGATGAGAGCAGCAGAACAACAGTGCTGTGCGTCCTCTGTTACTGGTGTTGAAGCAGCATTTAGAAAAGTGAACAACTGATCCTAACACAAGTGTGGCTGCTTCCTCAACAGTTTTGCAAGAGTACTAATAGCATTAATTGCTGACCCATAACAAAATACAACTCGACCTAAGAAGCAGGGCCGACCTCTGCTAAGACCAATAGTCCACTCTTCTATGACATGCAAATCTGCAAGAGCAGCCACTATATATGTCTGAATATATTTCCAAAACAATGAGAATTTAACATTTGGATGTGAATAAGAGTGTAATTAGTTGCATGATATCAATTGTGCTGGTCCTGGACTGCTTTCTGTATGAAGGTTGAGCAGCTCCTTGTGTTGGCTACTCCAGAGGATTACTGGTACCTGTGAATGTGGATTGTGGTATGAAGTCATTGTATCTCTACAATTGGCTGTTTTGTCACTGTTCAGCTTTACTACCATCTACTGGATGTTTGGATGTACAGCATTTATTCTGCCAAGGCCCAATGCCCTCTCTCACAGAGTTAAAAAAGTGAAAAACAATTTGTGTATCCAAATCCAAGCCAAGAAAAAAAAAAGCTTTTTTCCCCAGCCTTCCTACACTACCCAGTGTTCACTGCAACAGCAACTTTCCAGAGATGCAGAATAAAAAATGAAGATGTGCAGCAATTCAGAAAAGCCACAATTTGCAAGAGCTTTCGTCAAAGGCAAATCCTATTGTTTCATCACCCCACCATCTATGGCCTTCTTGGTCAGTGTGGAGGAAACAGAGACCAAACTCAGCTCCTCCCAGCTCTTAGCCACCTTTCCATCATCAACTGCATTGCACTGCATGACTGATCATTTACTTTCAAAATAAAGAGTGCGTCCACTGCCATAACTTGCAGGTGAACATTCTCTGAACAGCATCTGAAACAGAATAGCAAATGTTATCAAGATAAAAGCATCTATTAAAAGAGAAAAGAGTAATAGGTCGCCACTGGCAGCCAAAAACCTCTCAGCTATCTTCTTGGCCATTGTCATGTTGGTTAATTCACGCCAATGTTACATTCTGCTTCACTTCACATCATGTTCTGATTGGTTGTTTTTAGTCAGCTAAGCTCTGAATCGGCCGTTGGTGCACTTGTCTTTTTACACGTTTCTCTCCTGTCTTTCATCTCCGGTTGCCACACAGTGTAAAGGGGCTTTTTACATATGAGAGTCGCCAGTTTCTAGATTTGGCGTGCAGTTATATTCTGACTTAACACGGCTGAGTTGATGGTTGGGATAAGAACATTTAGAATTATTATTGTACAGTGGCCATAGTGTATAACTGCACCTATATCTGCTCAAAAAGTTTTGCTGAATGTTCAAACTGCAGGTCTTCCTGTGTTATTACCTTTGGCTTGATATTAGTAACATGCAGTTGTAGTTACTCATTGTGCCCACCGGACGCAGTCACTCTCAGGATTATAATATGGGGAACCTGTGGCTTGAACCATGGACGGGACGAAAGGGTGGAGCTGGGGAGGCTACGCATTGCTACGCCTCTGTGCTGATTAGATTTGCCTGAGAACCCGAGGACATGCCGTGTTAGCCATTTGTCAATCACAAGGTAGCCGCATCCTAAAGCATACCCTGCAGAGTCATCCATTTTATTATAAATGCGACCATAATTTACAAAATGAACATTGTGCTGCACTGAAGAAGACCTGAGGCCGACAGTGACAGCGCGTATGTAAACCCAGTAGACTTTGGTGCAGTTACACACTGTGACCCCTGAGGATGGTGCATGGTCGTCTCCGCACGCTAAACCATCATGACTGTACATAACAATCAATTCCAAGCACTTCAAGGCAGAGAAGAAACTCAGATTTGCAATATTTTGCAAAGACCTCCGTGTGAAAGTATATTCCGTGGCTTTTACAAACTGGGATGTCAGCACACCTAACGGTGCCTCGTTTCAACTGGGCGTCTTCTCCGCATCTTGAAGGCAGGGTTCAAAGAGCGGAGTCTTTATTTCATCGCGATAGTTTCAGAGTAAAAAGGGCGTTAACCTTCCAACCCAGCGGAGTTGCTGTTTCGAATAATTTAACGCCACAAACATCTCCTCAGTGTTTTCCTGTGAGTCCTGTACCGTATCAGACACTTCAGACTGTAAGTTTGTATTTTAATTAGCAGCCGGTTATCTGCGAACGGTAACACGACAAACCTGCTAGTTGCCAGTTTATTAACTTAGCAGTTTTATTAGCTGTTAGCCTGCTAGCGTTGATTCCCTGATTGTCTACCCCAACGCGGGACTATCCCCGGTCGGCACTCTCCCGCTAGCCAGACTATCGAGCCCACCGACATATAACGGAGCTAGTTATCTTTTTTTATGTTAGTTTTTTGTTACGTACAAGTGTATTTGACATATAATTAGTGACATATTGTTTCAAATACACCTACAGTATGACCATTAGCCTATGAATTGACTTTGTCGTTACGTTTTAACAAGTGGTGGATAAATCCTCTTTCCGTTTCCGGTCAGTTAACGTCACATCACAGATACTCTTGAGTTCGCCATGCCTCTGGTTTGGTAGTACGATGTACTGTATCCTTCGTTCAGTATCTGTGGTAGTAGTTGTAGTAGTAGTAGTAGTAGTAGTTGTTGTTGTTGTTGTTGTAGGCCTAGTAATCAGGCAATGGCATACTCCGCCGTCGTTTTATCCAGTAGTGTTATTCTTACTGGAGTGGTGTTAAGAAATAATACGTGTGCCAATACATAATATATGCTATAAATGACACGAATACGTGAAATATAATCAGGGGGCAGTGTATATATATGATAATACGTGAAATATAATCCGGCGGGATAGATCGTCTAAACCACCTGGGGCTACGCGTCCGTGAGCGAACTCAGTTGGGAGTCTCCGTCTATCTACCCTAGCGTTAGCTGTTTTACTTTCGCCTGCTGTAACGTAGAGACGTCGGGTTTTTATCCTTCCCACCAGCTCGACCTCATTAGTGCTCATGTTATTGTGTCACATTTTCCATGAGACTCGGTTTCTGGTTCAGCAGGCCTTGTCTCAGCGAAGCTCCTCACTTTTCTACAGCTGCACCAAAACTAGCTAAACTCTACATCTGATGCTAGGTGTTGGCTAACGTCAGTAGGTAGAGCTTGCCCATAAGGTAAAAACCCAGGTCCACCTTTTAGGATTAATGAATCTTGACTAGCATCTCCGCAATTTAGCCACCACAGTCAGTTAGCTGTAGTTCATGTCAGGTCTGTACTGTACCAAGTACTGCATTTAAACACGTTTTGCTCTCACAGTGATGCCCCTGTGTTTTGTTTCTCCAGCTTCTTACCAGTCAGCCATGGCTGCTCAGTGTGTGACCAAGGTGGAGCTGACTGTGTCCTGTGAGAATCTCCTGGACAAAGATATCGGCTCCAAATCTGATCCTCTGTGTGTCCTGTTAATGAGCAGCTCTGATTCCCAGTGGTATGAGGTCAGTAGGGTGGCTGGGTCATTTAATGTCAGAGCACCTATAGGTTTACGGTTGATGGCAAAGCTGGTTGATTTAATTTGGTCTGAATGTCAGTCATTGTTCCTGAAGTACATTTATTTTGAAAGGCAAAATCCTTCTGTGCTCTGAGAAACTTATGGGGGATAATAAGAATAATAGAGGTGTGGTGAGTCATGTCACAGACACTCTTTCTAGAGAAAATGTCAGAGCAGCCTTATTAATCATTAACCCCCTGATGGAAATGTCAGTGTTGTGTAAACCAGCAATCACATCATCTCCATTTCCTCTTTCATCAGCGCAAGTGTGCCAATGCATAGCTTCCTATAAGGTTGTGACAGTCTACAGCAATACTGCTTCTGAGACTTGGGGATCTCTTGAAATGTGTGCATGAAACTCAAACAGTCTAATCTTTCCCAACAGGTCGCACGCACAGAGAAAGTCCAGAATTGCCTCTGCCCGAAGTTTGCAAAAAAGTTTGTCCTCGACTACTACTTTGAGATAGTGCAGAAGTTGAGGTTTGGGATTTATGACATCGACAACAAAACTGTTGACCTGAGTGACGATGACTTCCTGGGGCAACTGGAGTGCACCATGGGCCAGGTAAGGCATTCCTCTCTTCTCCCGGAAGGATACGACACAGCATTCACAACACTTGTTCGGACAAGGCCGTCCTTAAGCCGATAATTCATAAATCCCCCCGTCAGTGTTTGACTTCAAGGTGTGTGCTTAAAGTTTCAATGCCTTTCTTTTAATTTCACCGAGCAGTTTTTAAAGCTTTGGTCTACACTTCCCCGCTGTTTCACAAAGGACACGTGCTGTGGTGTAATATCATACCACTGTTTTACTATGTTGGAGATGAGGAGTGAACATCCCTGATAAACAGTTGCTGTGTAGACTCTCTCGGTGTAATCTGACCCCAGATGTTTATGCTGCCGGATTGTTTTGCATGTTTTTTTTTATCTTGCAGTCTGAAGCCTGTTGTATTGTACTCACCCACTGCTCTGCAGCATGAGTTGATTTGTTCTGGTGCTTTTACTGTGGCTGCTTCTTCTTTATGTTTTTTTACTTGTCTTTTAGGTTGTGTCCAGCAAAAAACTGACCCGACCACTTGTCTTGAAGAACAAATCCCCTGCGGGCAAAGGGACCATCACAGTGAGTGGCTGAGAGAGCTGGACAGAAATGTTGCAGTGCTGTTTGACTACATTCATGTTTTTCCTTTGTTTATTTATTTTTCCTCTGTTCTCCTGTAGATCAGTGCAGAAGAAATCAAAGATAACAGGGCGGTGAATTTTGAAGTTGAAGCAAGGAAACTGGACAACAAGGTACAAGCGATTCTAGTCAGGTTCATTTTTAGATATGCGGGTGCATTTTACGTATTGGTGGGATTCATTCCTTTCTTCATTCACAGGATTTCTTCGGGAAGTCCGACCCTTACCTGGAGTTCTACAAGCAGACAGAAACTGGATGGCAGCTGGCTCACAGGACGGAGGTAAATATACTCATGCAAATGACAGTGCTGCTACTGGCTGTTTATAAACTGGAAAGAAAGCTACAATTTACGTTAAGTATTGTAATATTAACCTGTAATTTCTGTCCTCTCATAACAAAATGGTCCCTTTCCTAGAAGGAGTTAAGAAAACTGTTGGTAGATGAACAGTTTAATTTTCACTCAACCATCTGTGAAAGGAGAAAAACAGATATCTCAGCTGTGTTTCATCACAGCCTTTGAGATAACGTGTGTTGGGCTATACTCCCTTCTGTCCAATCAAAGTCATAATAAAGTTAGAATATGTTTCCCACCCAGCAGTAGATTCTGTAAAGCTCTTCCTGTACTCCCCTGAGAGTGGTGTCTCATCAGCAACTGATACAGAATAAAAACAAAACCTCAAAAACGGATGTGGTGACAGTGATCACAGAAATCACCTAAGCAGTAACTTGAGCCATATCCTGAGCACACGGTCACACTGAGCCAGACAGCTGCTACACAGCACACTGACTCTGAATATCAGCCCGCATTAACATCCTTGCTAAAGTCTCCTTATCATCTCACTTACAAACATAGACACACGTCTTTTCCTGCACCATAGCGACCAAACAAACATTAACCAGTGAAAAGTGCACTGCTGACATCAGTTTGCAGGCTTGAGAGCAAATTATCTGCTCAGCTGCAGGACATTAAACAGCAGGTAAACATACCTGCAAATGTCACCTCTGTGTGGGTAAGTGCTGGTGCTCCTTACTCTGAACACGCTGTCTGCTCATGACATGCTGGCTACAGCACCATTTTGTTTACTTTGACTTTGGTTTCCCTGCCGGGTCTCAGCCTGACAGCGGCTGCCAGTCAAATACAGACATGACTTCAGCCGACTGAGATGAGAAGAAGCATTTCTGATATTTCTCAATAACCCTTTTTTTCCTTCTTAATAATGCAAGCTAATAACAATACTTTGAAAAAGAAGTTGACATTAGACTTTAAGCTTTGCTTTGATATAAATTTGTTCATGAGTGTTTTGCTCTTGTATAATCTTCTTTAATTGTGTCCTCAGGTGGTGAAGAACAACCTGAATCCAACATGGAGACCCTTTCGAATCCCCCTGCAGTCTCTCTGTGGAGGCGACATGGATAAACCTATAAAGGTACTCGTAATACTTTCATCATTTTTTATTTGCAAATCTGAAATGTGTCTGTTTAAACTGCTGCCTCACCTGCACTGGCACTGCTTGTTTTAGTTTGATGTCAGTGGCATTATGTATATTCCCGGTCATGGCATAATACAACCTTTTCTGAAGGTGTAAATGGTTTTCAGAGCAAAATTTTGTGGGCTCGCTGCTATTTCAAAAGATATTAACCGATTAGACTGTATGTAGTGCTAGCTTGATGATATATATTTTTTCAACTTCTGAAGCGAACATGTCAGGAAGGAAGCAGTTTCCGACTGTACAGTACAAGTGAGTTACCCAGCGCATTACGTTGTGTGTCTTTTTTTCATCTTCCCGTCACTTTATGGGTGAAGTGTGTGAGTGGAGTAGATTGGGGAAAAATACAAGACCTCACCTCAGCAGGGTCTCTAGACGTCCAGGATTCCTTCATCCAGCTTGTTCCTGCCATAAAAACGCATTCATCTGAAACTACTCATACTCCTGTTTTAGTGGTTTTACTGTTAGCCTCTGTTTCATACGCTAGTAAGACAAGTAGTTGTGTTTTGAATCTCACTTTTGCACGTTTTTGTTTCTTCTGGGTTCTACACCTCCAGTTTTCCAATAAACTTAAAGGGCCAGTTCACTCAAATACAACAAAACCTCTCTCACTTACCACTTGTCTTGAAGATAGTTTTGGTTTTATTTGCCCAGATTTCTGTAATCTGTCTCCGGCTGAATACAGTGGGAAAGAGGGGGGGGGGGGGTACTTTAGATAATGTACAGATCATATTACATTGGGACGTTGCTTTAAAAGCGGTTCACAGTGACATCTGCAACATTTTTTAAAAATGTAGTTTGGGTGAACTCATCCTTTAGTTGTATTTATGTTCTGTGTATGAAGGATTAACTTGTTTTTGTTTAGGTTTTTTTTTGCTTCTCACATCACTTTGTGTTTTTACCTGTTGCCAGGTTGAGTGTTACGACCATGACAACGATGGCTCCCACGATCTCATTGGAATCTTTGAGACTACAATGACACGCCTCAAAGAGGCATCACGAACATCTCCGGTATGTGTTTACATTGTTTGGATGTAACAACAAAGAGCCTCGACCAGCTTGAGGCTGCTCATGCTACTTAAGTGTTGTGTTTCTGTAACTAAAGGGGGTTTTGGTGGTGGTCAAATCACTTTGAATTAGTAAAATGTAAAATTCCAACACACTACTTTAGTTTTTCTGGTCCTCTGGCACTGACATGGACACCCATGCTGTTGTGTTTTGTCCTCAGGCTGAGTTTGAATGTGTCAACAGTAAAAAGAAACAGAAGAAGAAGGGCTACAAGAACTCTGGTGTTGTGAGCGTGAAGCAGTGCCAGGTGATGTACCGTTCGTTTTTTGTATCTTGAATGTGTTCACCGGTTTGATTAAAGCATGGATTCAGATTAGACGTTCTCCAATACTCTCTTGTAGGTGGTGAAAGAATATACCTTCCTGGATTATGTTATGGGAGGCTGTCAGATCAACTTCACTGTAAGCTCTGGCTTCTTTAGTACTGCCTGTTTTTATTCATTTGTATTATTGGGTCACTAATGAGCCCAATGATACGTGTATCTGTTATTTCCATGCATGACCTGCATGTCTGCTGGCACCCTGAATGTTGTGGCAGGTGGCCGTTGACTTCACAGGCTCCAACGGGGATCCCAGGTCTCCTCAGTCTCTGCATTACATCAGTCCTCAGGGTGTTAACGAGTACCTCTCTGCTATCTGGTCCGTCGGCAATGTCATCCAGGACTATGACAGGTGTGTGTGACGCACAAAACACAGTCTAGTACATTCAAAACTTCATATTGAGATTTGTCATTTGTGAAAATGAGTGCCAACCTTTTTCTCACTGTCAGAGATGTCCTGATGATAGAAGTAGTATGATCATAACCCCCATCCAGCTGTGATGGTGAAAGCATGAACTTTGTGGTGACACTAGCTGGAATGGTTTGCGTCAAAATGACAAAATCTGTCACTTATGTGCTTGTTGCTTGTTCCTCCTGTGTAGCGACAAGATGTTTCCCGCCTTTGGCTTTGGAGCCCAAATTCCCCCCACATGGCAGGTAAGACCACAAACACATGCAACACATAAGACTGTTGTTTTCATGGAGTTTGAATCCGATGGAAATGTTTTATGGTGGTTTGGCACAAGACCTGATATCTGATGGAATTGTGCTTTACTCTTAACAGGTTTCCCACGAGTTTCCTCTCAATTTCAACCCAGCAAATCCATTTTGTGCAGGTATGTTTTCAGTTAGTCGCACTGTAGGTGAACTGAGACATGCAGATTTTCAGACAGGCTGAAACAGATTTTTTTTTTTTTTTTTTTGTGTGTGTGTGTGTGTGTGTGTACTAGGCGTTGAAGGTGTGGTGGAGGCCTACAGGACGTGTCTGCCCCAGGTCAAACTCTATGGTCCCACCAACTTCTCCCCTATCATCAACCATGTAGCCTGCTTTGCTAAACAGGCCCTCCAGCAGACCACTGCAGCAGTGAGTATCGACCTGTTCAGAGCCAGGCTCACAGCACTACATGCACAGAGAGACTCATGTTTAACAGATCAAGCAGATCTCCACCCATGAATGTCAGACAAAGGAATCTGGTTTGCAGTTCATTTGGTGCGTGCGTGTCATTTCCATGCATGTCAGTACTCATTTCCTAATTCTTTCTACATAATTTTCATAATGGAGCAGGATTTGATCATAGCTTGATCCAAAGCGGCAGGAGGTCTAGGATAATACCACAGACCGTGTTGGGCTGGTATGCTTCATATCTCTCTCCATCTGCAGCAATACTATGTGCTGCTCATCATCACTGACGGAGTGATCACGGACATGGATGAGACACGCAATGCCATCGTCAATGCCTCCCGTCTGCCTATGTCAATCATCATTGTCGGGGTAGGCGGGGCGGACTTCAGTGCCATGGAGTTCCTGGATGGAGACGATGGATGCCTGCGTTCTCGGACTGGCGAGGCTGCCACGCGGGACATAGTCCAGTTTGTGCCATTCAGGAAGTTTCAAAATGTAAGTCACAGTTAGAACATTAGACACCTTTTTCTATTACTCACTGCTTTAGGTGCATGCTAATCATGTTTGCTGTTATTTCAGCTGATTTTCCTCAAGAAGGCAACTCATTGCCATAAAAACTTCACACATTTCAAGCTTTTCTTTAAACGTTCACTAGGTAGTTTTCATGTTAACAGGCTTCAGCGTCTCAAATCCAAACGTAGCCTTGTCCCCATCCAATGCCAGAATGCGTGCCCAAACACAGGAAGTCCCAGTCCCGGACAGAGATCTCACTTAGCGCACTTGTGTATTTATCTCTTTTCAGGCGCCCAGCCAGGCTCTTGCCCAAAGCGTATTGGCCGAGTTACCGCAGCAAGTGGCCTCCTTCTTCAATTTATTCAAACTGAAGCCTCCACACGATCCCAATCCTTCATAGGGGTACCCCAGATATTTCATAAACCCCACCACCACCATCCTAGCCTTTCCTTGGCCTGTATGAATAACTGCCTCGCATGTAGTGACTGCTATCATCATTTTTTAACTCTGTCTTCCTTCTAACTTTTCCAACTCTGTGATCTGATTTTCCCTTTATACTGATGTTATTGTTTCGTTTGGTATTTCACAAATTCTAATTGCTACTTAGCCAAATGCAGACCGCAAGATATTTTGAACATAGCTTCAGTAAACGCATGATATTTTTATATATTTACAACAGTATGGTGTGAGTCACCTGCCCTCTTTCTAGACTCATTACACAATCCAAACTCAGTTGGTATGGCTGGTTGGTAAACAAAATGTTGCATGCCACAATGAGCACAAGCTCATGAGAAAAGTCTTTGTGTAGGGTCATGTTTTGTTCTGTAGTCACCTAGTGTCAACAGTCTGTCATCACCACTTCAATGAATTGTGAATTGTTTTGAAGCTAGACAAAAAGAGGAAAGGAGGCATCATCCTGGTTCCCTTGACTAAAGCCAATAGGATTTTTCCATTTGATTTTGAAGCTTAAATGCAGTCGCCAGAAAAGCTAACTACACTACGGCTGCATGACTTCAACATCACCACCACCAAGCTTCCTGCTACGCTAAACGTCACGCGCTTTAATATAAACTGATAAATGTACAAGTTGGAAAGTTTCAATATAATTTAGCACCCACCTTATTTAGGACACGAAAAAGATTCAAAATTCTATTTACTGATGTATTGTTGTGTTGTACCACAAAAATGTAAAAACCTCTTAAGCTTGTGTCAATCACAGACCTCAGTTCAGGCATGTAGCCAAACACACACTGACCTCGAGACAAGGGAACCGGAAGTGCAACAATGCTTCCTGATTTCCAGGTTTCAGGGCTCATTACTGCTGCACTCTGTCGCTGTCACCGCTCGCTCCATCTGTAAAGCACACGCAGCTCCTCTAGAGTTTGCCAGAAAAAGTCGCATTGTGACAAAATGAAGTGAAAAGCAAAGATCAATGAAATTTAAAAGGGTGGAATTTTCCTTTTTAACCTTCTTCATCTCCATTAACCTTCTTCATCTCATTCACATCCCATTCATTTTCAATCCACAGTGATGATGATCACATATCATTTACAATACAAAATGGACATTTGTTTCTCCTCTTTACTGTTTCATACTTAAACTGATCCCTTTTGTACTCCAGGCTCCTCGAGAAGCGCTGGCTAAGAGCGTGTTGGCAGAAGTTCCAGGTCAGCTGGTGCAGTTTTTCAATACCATGAAGCTGAGTCCACCCAACTCCAACAATCCTACACCAAACCCTTCAGGGACCATTTGATACTGCAATGAAGAAACCAGACACACAGCTTCATCTCATCACGCAATCAGACAAATGTCCTTCCTACTCTTGCCTAACTCGACCCTTTTATACCAGCATACAGCTTTGCCAACTATAAACGCCCCAGCCACTCTCATCACACATTAGCAGTGTCAAAATAGAGCCAGCTGTTGTTAGATTAGTATCCATGTGTATTCATAGTCATTCCATTATTTTGAAAGAATAAGTTGTTCGGCACTCTTGCGCTCTTAAACAGCTCCAGGATACCTGGCTACCTCATGCAAAACATCATTCTCATTACAGAAGCACTGCACTTGATTTAAACTAGCCTGCATCAGAAGAGTGCAATTTCCATTCCCCTTCCACCGCCTCCCAAATATACGATGTCCTCAGATATGTCTTGATAGCCTCAGAGAACAAGCTGCAGTACGACTAGTAGCATAATTATGTATTTATAACCTAGTGGCTTTGCAGCTGCTGCTATTCTGGCACATATATTTGCATTCATGTTTATTGTTGCCCATGCGTCCCCCATGCACTTTCCAAAAATAACGTCATGCACTACAAAGGCCAGGGATTTACTTATTTTGTGTGTGGGTGACAAAACCGTGTAAACCCAGCGCTGTTTGTACCTTTAAGGTTGAATCTGAAATCAGAATGTGGTCTCCTCATAGATTTGGTTGTGCTGTGCCAATCCTGTCACTCTCACTGTGTTTGGAAGTTCACTGTGGTCCACCATTGTGGCAGTTCCTTTGGGTTGCTTTGCCTCCGCATATAGATAACAAAGACATCAGGGAGTTCCCTAGATGGTAATGATTTTGTTTTTATTCTTTTTTTTTTCCAGTGATATGGGCATTGGCTTTTTATTTAGTCTAGGTTTCATTGCTGTCTGGGAAACTGGCTCGTGTAGTGATAATATATATCAGTATTAAACATGCTGGCTCAGTAGAAACTAGATACAATTTTGCTTATCAAAATCTATGCATGTTTATTTCATGTATGTCTGTTTCTGTTGTGATGTATTAATTGTTTTTATATGGTTGTACGATGAGAGCTATAAAGCATCTATCATGTAGTGTTCTAGCTTTAGTACTCCAACAGAAATGGGGAATGTGCCTTAGTGTGAACGTACACAAAGTGCATCAATCTTGCCAATAAAGTACCTCTAATTCAATACAAATTGAACATTTTTTTAACACGTTTAGCAGTTCGACAGCCCCGTCGACGTTTGAGTGGTACTTGTTTTAAAATGTCACAGTATTGTAGGACAGTGGGAAGTTGTAGAAAGATGTCGGCACTCCTTGTTCTGCTGGCTGTGAGTTTAAGTGCATTTAAAACTTTGGATTATGGAAGTTATTTTTGTGAATGATGAGCGTTTTAATGTTTGTCTCATGTACTCAAGTCAAAGATGAAACGCAGGCTTTTGCTGCCATCTACTGGAAGACCAAGCCAAAAACAGCATTTTGTGCCATCTATTTAACCAAATTAGTACTGACTGAGGTGATATTAATATGATGAAAATACACATTATCTGGGATGTTATTTATGGCACTATCCATTGATATAACTTGGATGTCTATCATGTTTCACCACCATGTATGTCTGTTCCCATTTTACCATTACGTATATAGCTCTAACCCCTTACTAATGATTGACTTGTTTAAATGGTTCATGGGGTCACCAACCATGACCCTGAAAATATTATCTTGTAACTATCAAGGTGTTCTTTTAACATTTTGGATTTTGCCCAAACCTTCCAGCCCTTCAGTGCAAAATGCATCCATCTGCTGCCAATGACCACAAACAAACACTTTATTGTGTAAAAGGGTACAAAGATACAGCTTGTTCACTGAAATCATCAACAAAATACAGAGTGATGGTGGGTGTTGTTGCATCACATCAGCACTTGGAGACACTATTCATCTCACCGTAGTGACCTGTACTCAGGCACTTGAAGTTTTTATAGAAAAATAGGCTATTTTCTTCATGGAGTCGTCAGTGATCGTGTTGCATTTTTCTACCTATAAAATGTGAAATGTCTTTCCTTCTGTTCGATCTGTAAATCCAGCATGCAGCTTCTCAGAACTGACTAGCAGACATACATTTTTTCATACTTAAGACTATGAGTCAGCCTAGCAGCCCTCGTTGCATCGCCTCTTGTATGTAGATGAATGCACTTCAGAGCTACAACCCTACCATGAACCTCACCACCTCTTTCTCTGCTTCCTCTTTCGGTGTGGAGGTCCAACGCTTACTACTACCTTAATAAAAGTAGCCAGTGATGCTAATTACACGACATCAGAGGTCAGGGGCCTCCAGCAGCTCGGCTGGCTGTGCTTGTGTGCCATGTGCAACCAAAGGTTTGAAATGACTGGAGGCAGAGCCTGATCGCGCTCTGTGGTTACATGCGGTGGATGGTGTTGTGATCCATGAACTGCTTCAGGTTCTGCAGGTTGTCCCACCACTTGAAGAGGAAGGTCTCAGCGATGAGGCTGAACCAGGGGGTGATCTCCACCTCCTTGCGCTTGGCCTTCTCTAACATCTCCTTCAGCTCCTCCTTGCTAACGTAACAGTGACTCTTGATCTCGTTGGGGTCTGGACTCAGATCCACGTTCTTTAGAGAGGCATGAGAAAGACAATGTTATTGCCCATAATGTTCATCAGTAGTGGATACACTACCAGTAACACTGAAACAGTATCTTCTCAGTTAAGTGCCAGCTAACTTTACCTTCTGCATGAAGAGGATGTAGTCGATCTCATGCTCTCCCCACACACCGTCTGACTGGGCTTTGTAGTGGATCCTTGTCAGGTACGTCATTTCATCTGGTGTCACCTGCCGGGCAACAGGAAGGAAGAGGAGCTCAGACGCGAAAGAAGATTCTCCACAGGCCTCAATAATCCTCTTCCATGACATGCAGAAGCCACGACAACACACACACAAAGTATACCTGTTCCATGGGGATACCCAGCTCGGCCTCCAGTCTCCTCTGAGCAGCTCTCCTCACTCCTATGGCATCCTTCTCCTCCAACTCACTGTCTGTGTGTAACGGATGACTGCAGCACGTGTTGGTGAAACAGCCTGTACACACACAAATATGCATGCTACTAATAGAGCTTCGTTCTCTTTATGCGCCACCTGACACTACTTATATGCCAGTGGATCTCTTTTTATTTTAGACAGTGGTTAAGCTGTGAGGTTTAAGGATTTGCCGCCGACCTGGAAAAGTGATTTTGGCGTCAGACCTCTGCTGCAAGAGCAGCTTCTCCTCACTGTTGAAAATGAAGACGCTGAAGGCTCTGTGCAATAAACCTGGTAAAACAAACAGTTTATCATCAGTACAAACCCTGAAATTAAAAAAAAACAGGTGCACTCAAGACAGGCGTGTGCAGGTTAACACGGCAGACGGGTAACCTTTGTCGATGTTGGAGTTGAGGTGGCAGTTCTTCTTGGTGTCCGCTCCAACCTTGCGGTCGTTCTCGTCGATCAGGATGCACATCTCGGACAGCAGCTGCACCTGCTTCTCGTCCAGGTGATCTGTGGTTATCTCGGGCATTCTGGCGGCAGGCTGTGGGCGTTTGGCCTCACTGCAGCGCACAGGACGAGGAGCAGGCAGACAACAGCTGACAGCTTAGTGCGTATTCACGGCAGAACAGGAGCTGCGCACTTTTAGGTAGTATCTGAGCAAAACGTGGAAAAGGTTGTACTTCTGGTCAATCTTCATTTGGATGAATGAAAGAATAAACCTGACGGGCCTCAGCTGTCCTGACTTGAATATGTAATACAATATATCCTACCTTCTTCATACAGAGTCATGTATAAACAAGCCATCAGGGAGGACGCTAAACAATGTGCTGGTCAGTGTTGTTTCTTGTTGAGTATTATCAGGGAAGTCTGGAGCATCTACACCATCTGCAGTTTATTTTAACCTTGTTGTTAATGTACAAATGAACCATTCCTTCACATTCAATTCATTTCTACCACAATAAAAACCTCAAAATGCCAAAAACAACTTCCCAGTGGCCAAGGGGACGTCTTCAAATTGCTGGTTCTGTCTGGGCAAAAGTCCCAAACCCAGAGATATCAATGTACTAAGGTTGTCTACTAAGTATCAGTATCTTAATACTATTTTTATACCACATGTTTAAAATCATATGATCTCCTTAAGAATTGTATCAGAGTCTGGTATGGTGACAACATTACTACGTTCAATGACATAAAACACAAACAGCTGGTATATTTGCTTCATGACAGACATAAATGCTTAACTATCATCATTATTTTGACATCTGCTCATCCATTTCATTGCTCGTGTTGATCAAGTACTCCAGCTGATAGCAGCCTGTATGTTAAAGGCTTTGCTGCAAACTTCACATAACGTGCTGTAATAACAGCAGAGGTGCAGCTTGCTTTAGCTCATGTATGCCGAATTGAAGACAACACACTCAGGCTTTGAGCTGCTCCTTTCAAAGTGTGGACTTTAACCAGTACTCAAAGCCACGTCAAGTGCAAGACAATTTCTTAGTAGAATTTGGCGTGATGATCTTTCCGTATATGAGACAGGCTCCAGTACAGCTCAGCTATCAATAGTACAGACGATCACCGTTTACTGACTAAGCTCACGGTCAGTAGGATTATCGCTGGCTTTGCTTCCTTGAACCTCAGACCATGACATGAAGCGGTTTCAGGGACCTGCACAGTCCCGGCCTACCTGAACACAGCTCTGCGGTAGGATGTGATCAGTGAGCGGGTAGGTCTGTACCACACTGCGGCAGCTCTTCCAGGTGCGTTTGGTTTCAGCGCAGCAGCTCCCTCGCAGGACACCATCCGAAGCACCGCCCACACACCCCGCACCATCGCCTGACCAAAACAGAAAACCAATCACAAGGACTGAAGGTGTGGCTGTCGGGAAAAACCGGAGAAGAATCGATGCGGTCTGGATCGTAAGACGGCTGCTGATAGCACCTGGGGGCTGAAGTGTGGCTGAACATTAACACGAATGGCCATAAAAGTAGAGTTTTTGAAAGTTTTGTACATAGACTGGGCATACGGGACAGGTACATGTCATGCAAATTGAATTTTCGCTTGATTAATGGGATGCAGTAAATTGATAAAATTAAAATAAAAATTGCCGTCAGTAAACATTTTGTCAATTTCTCAAGCGCTAGATTAATTTCTATCAATACTCCATTACTAATGAACGTCTGCATTCAACGTGTTACTCCAGTAGAAGTATGTGTTATCAGCAAAGTGTACTTCAAGTGTGAAATGTAAAGCATGCAATGCAGTAAAATGGCTCAAAAGACCGTTTTACTAATGAATATTTTAGTGTTAGCTGTCACTGACGCATTGACACGACAGTGCGAAATGGCAGGGTATTATTGATCCGTTCCAGTTTGATCCACTACGTCTTTTCCTCTAAACAACGATTGTCAACACGCCATCAGACCATTACACAGCACAGCCCGCACCACCTAGGCCTCTGACAGCTGGATATAAGTATGCATTGTCTGCTATATATACAACCTATAGAGAAACAGATAAAACTTTCAGTTACTTACAAAATAACTTTCCTGTTTCGCGTAGATAAGCCACGTATGTTAACGTATTTTGAGTTTGTTTACGGCGATATATTAGAGCTTAATACGGTGGTCGAACGACCTAGCCTTCACTTCCTCCTTCTGAGGTCACGGTTTTTCATTGGATACACTAGTGTTGGTGTGACAGCCTATTGGCTAACAAAGTGCAAACACAAACCACGTGATATGGAAGTCAGTGCACCAATAAAATACGTAATGTGTCTAAATTTGGATTAAAATTCTGATACTTACAAAACTATAACGTGCCATTACCATGTACTGTCAGAATCATGCGTTGACAGCATGTTGGAAATTACAAATTGACAGGTTTCCGTTCATGTCGAGTTAGGAAGGCTTAGCTTAGCTTAGCTGCTGATGCCGCAATGGTGATATGTGGCAGTCTCCTTGCGCGGCGCTAGCCTGTAGCTAATTCCGTTTCTAGACCTCCATGCTAACCAAGTATGAATTCAGTGAGGCATTGACAGCGGTGAGTGACCTTCCTGTGTCGTATTTGTCAGCATCATATCAATGATGGGTCACAAGTCATGAAAGTAACGTCGGATATTTATTTTGCAAGCGTAATTTACCATGTGAATTTGGTAAAGGTAGTTGTTGGGCATAACGGTAAAATAAACTCGCGTGCTCTGGCGCGTGTCATTCCTCCAGATTCAGGCATGTTTCAGTCATAAGATTATAACCGTGTGACTCGAGATTTTCATTGTCCAGCTGCCCATAACGATAACTATGGCGCTGCGCCATTACACCGACAAGCACGAACCTGCACAGTCCCAAAATGTGTCGTCCTGTTAGCATGTGAAGGCCGGGACGCTTCATTCAAATACTGCGATTTAACGTCGTGATGCCTGTTGACAGTGGCAGCTATTATAGGAGATGACTTAAGGTATGTCAATAGTAAATTCAGATGACATACCATTTACTACGCTTATTTATCTGTCAAATTCCACAGGTTTTACCTGTGATTCATACAGTCGTCCTCCAGCAGCAGTGGGTGATAATCAGTAAAGTGAGTCACGTGTAAAGACGTATCCATGTGAAGTGCGTGGTCGATCATTGTTTATCAGTTGTCTAACGTCAGTCCTACAAACAACACTGTACACCATTAAATAGCTCGATTTTTAATGGAGTCTGGAATTATGTTTCAGAGCCTCATAAATATGAGTCTGTCTATTTGTACTCATTTGGATCTCTGCATGGATGGCTGCCTTTCACCTTGAGCACTTCCTGCAATGGCTCTGAACCTGAACTCCACTTCCTTTTTTTTTTTTACCTGCAGGCAGGAGGTGATAACAGACCTTCCTGATCCAACCACAAGCCAACTAGTGAGCCAGGCCTTTGTTTACCTGATTTCTCAGGTAAGAGGTGAGCAGGGGGCAGGGCCACCCACGAGGTAGGAGGGATGCCTGTGGAGGGCGGAAGCAGCAGCGGCTCTGCTTCGGCTGCCCGTCACCCCAAGCAAAAGCGCAAGGCTCACAGTTTATCTATTCGGCGCACCAACAGCACAGAGGAGAGGCCACCGGGCATCCAGAGAGGAGACATGCTGGAGGGTCAGGTGAGATCACCATCCAGCCCTTTGCTCTCTCACACACATGCACACTCTGACAGCTGCACACAAAAGCTATAGATGCAGCTTGTGAGACATGTAATAACATATTTTGTAGACATCACCCACAGAGGTTCTCCTGGATCTGATAAAATAGATATATATAGGGTTTGGGTAATTAAGTTATTCTTTATTAATGAGCTTTTTGATTGTGAGTTTGTGGTGGCACGAGGCTGTTTTTTTGTCACTCGTGACAGTACAGTACCAGCCGGTTGAGCAGCATTGTTTTTTAGTTTTTCCCTGATGTCACGACATTAGCAGCTCCACGCTGCCAGACATGGTTTCTCCCACATGGAAAATGTGCTTTTTACGTTGCTACAGGATCATCTTTTTTTTTTTTTTTTTTTTTTTTTTTACCTTCACAACTGTCTGGTGTGGATGTTCATGCTGGTTACTGATTTCATTTTGTCAAAATAAAGCTACTGTGATCACCACCGTCGAGTTAGAGATTAACTATGTCCAAACAGGTTATTTAAATTGGAGCTACAGTTTACATGAGCAGGTATTTCCTGATGCAAACCAGCTGTCAAGGTTATTCACTGCTGAGATAATAAAAGCTTTTTTCCTGTTTGATCAAGACCGTCATCACTGTTAGCATTCCGGGAGTTGCCTGTAAAGTGACTTTACTCATCTCTCACCTGTGCCTTTTTCATGGTCCAGATCATTTTGGATCAAAGTATTGATGCTTGGTTTTGTCAGTATTGCCCAGTCCTACTTTTGGTCATGGAAGTTCTTTAGCGTTTACTTTCTCTGCTTGACATTGTCCTTGAATTATCAGCCACTAAAACGAGAGCTCAGCTTGCACTGACCTGTTGTCTCATCAAGTTTTAATATGGGCTGCTTGTCCAGGTCTGATTAGTCTTTTCACCAGGTCTTTTTGTCTATTGCCAAGACATGCTGGCTCTGTTTATGTACCCAGTCTACCCCCCACTAGCACACGTTCCACACACACACACACACACACACACACAGACAGCTTTATACACCCATATATAGCACACAGAATGCATTTTCTTCCGCACTTTCAAAGCTGTCATTATTAGCCAGAGTACGCTGCTGGCTTTAGTGCCACGGCTTAGCAGCTTTGAATTCATAAGGGCTGCCTGTTGTTTGCTAATTTACAAAGTGTGTTGACATGCGGCGCTGACAGAACGGTCAGGCGGTAAACGTCACTGTGGCAAACTGTTGGTTTTGAATGCGTGCCAGAAGAAAGAGTGACTGTCAAGTATTTGGTTTCCTGGTCGTTCAGATGGCGAGACAAATAAGCAGCAGCCCTCGAGGCGAGCTGTCAGACGCAGCCTTTTGAATCCATTGTTTTCATGGCAGCTTTTCACGTCTCTTTGCATGCTAGTCTGGTGTAGCCTGGTGGTCAGCTGGTAACTGGGTACTCCTAGGAGTTCACCATGGAGGTAAGTCAGTTGAAATGGGTTTGACTGGGTGGATGCTGGCTGTTGTGTAGTTAGTCAGTTGTTTGTAGATTGTAGATGATATGCAGCCTGAAATGCAGCAGAGTTTCCATGTAATCTTTGCTGCTGGTTGATTAAATCAGATAAACACACAGGCTGTGTTTGACATGAGATAAGTGGGTTGCTTTTGATTTGTTTCTGTGGTGTGTATTTTATGAGTCACGCGAACGTCTCTGTGATATATGGTATGCTGTGTCCATAAGATACTTGTTTGTCATTGTAAACTTGTATTTGTGCCTGTCAGCACTGGTTTACTGTTTTGATGTTTTAACATTTGAGCAGATTCGTTTGTGAACATCTCTTAAAATGCTCGTGACATTCACATTTTTAAGCACAACATACAGTATATTTTCACTTTAGAATTAATAGAGAATGCCAGGCTCGCACAGATCTGGAGGGAATAAAAGTGGTGACTCCTGCTTCCGACGGCAGCTTGATTCCTAATTTCTAGGCCTATATATCAGCTTACCAACAGGTCTGCTCAAACACGGTGCTTTTCTTGTCTGTCTCTCTGTCCAGGACTCCAAGCTGCCCCTCTCCCTACGGAACAATCTTCTTGACCTTTTTGGCCAGATTGAGCGCGAGTTTGAAAATCTCTACATTGAGAACATTGAATGTGAGTAACTCATTGAAAGAGTCACGGAAATGGATTTAGATTTCTTGGGCACATACCTGACTGTATTGATCCTCAGGTCTTGACTGACTAACCGGTGTTTGCTCACTGGTGCCCTTTCCCTGTGCTAACATTACAGTACGCCGCGAAATCGACTCTCTGAATGAGCGTCTGACCGGGGATGGACAGACTATTGAGGGAGGAGACCCCACCAAGGGAGCTCTGAAAACAAAAGGTACAGTATTTCCTGCACAGTCTGCTGGAGGTCTCCGTACTTTGAACAGACGTTGATGTAAATGGTTTGAACCAGATTGTACCAGACGGGTGTTTCATCAAGTTGGCTCTGGTAAACGTTGGTTATTGTGACAAGTTCGTCTTGAATCAGCCTTACAAGGTGAACCAGCATTAAACAGTTTTATAAAGCCAACTCAGAGCTAATGATGTCAGACCAACTCGAGTCAGGGTTAAGAACTGCTTGTTTGTGACTTTAAAACATCAAACACAGATCTATTCACAGTGAAAACAAGTGCCATTTAAAGACGAAACTGGGATGTCAGCAGCCACAGAGCCACACAAAACCTCTCTGTTAGCTGACCAGTGCTCTGGGTGTAATCGTGGCATCGTGAGTCATTTGAAGTTTATTTGCATGATAAACATAAAATTAAGGTTACCATTTTCCATAAAGTTTAATTGGATTTTACTACCTGGTTTGCACAAGTGATAGCTGTAATAAAAGCTTCCATAGAACTGTCCCATCAACCTTCACCATTCTCTTATATTTTTAATCGATGATGTTCAGGTGCCAACAGTTAGCCCAATTTTAATTTCAGAATATTTTAATTAAAGCACATATATTCACAAAATATGCTAAATTTGACATGTGCCACAAACTGACTGCTGTTCATCATGCAGCAGTAAAGAGGAACCTTCAGATGAGACTGTACGGTAACACTGACGTGAAGCTAAGCCTGAACACTAACCTGACCATGAACAGGCTGGTCTGGAGGCACAAGTTTTCCTGGTAACAGGTCAGATTTATTTAAATGTCCTTTAAGTCCTGGAAAGGCCTGGTTTAACTGGTATGAAACAGCCCTCTGAACATGAATTACACAGATCCACCCCTGCTGGCCACATGGCGCCAGTTCCACTGCACATGTGCTCAGAGTCATTAGTCGCCATGCAGACAACTCATAACTAGAAACACACAAGGCTTTGTGCTGCTGAGCGCATTTGCCACGGCACTTTATTAGGCCATTAGTGCAGCAGTGAAACCAACCAATGACTCGGTCCCTCAGTGCTGAGTTTCATACAGTGTTCTTTGTCTCTGCATAACACAGCTAGCCACAGCACCAGTCAGCTGTCACAGAAGCTGAAGACAACCTACAAAGCCTCTACCAGCAAGGTACGTGCTTCCATCTTTGTTAGCCTGTTCTAACGAGCTCATGTTTCTGACGTGCTGATCCATTAATACAAAGATTTTTGGAGTGGCAGGGGATAAGGAGGCTTGATTAGCGTTGATATTGCTAAGCGTTTATCACAAAATGACATCTCCTTTGACTTTTCCCTTTTTTTAATCTCTTGCCGATGTAGCGCTTGTACACTTTCCACGGCAAAATAGGTGGACCTCGCAACTTCAGTGTGGCCACATGGGAGTTGTGGGGAGGAGATTCATGGGTAACTTCCTGAATGCTCTGTTTGTCACTAAGCATAGTGGGGGACAGCTGTGGCTCTGAGTCTGTTTTTAACTACAGTCTGACCTTGACTCCTCATCTCTTCTCTGCTCTGCGCCCTGCCGCAAGTCATTTGGGTCAACGGCTGCATTTGTAAACAAAAACAAACGTGTCCTATAAGAATAAACTGTATTTTTTGGAACTGCCATGATGGTTAACTTATTCTTTACAATAAATCGACTGCCAGTAGAGTAGAAGCTCAAGTACTGTGGCGAAGGCTTGAGTCCTTTTCCATCACGTCAAAATATGTCAGCTTTCATAAAGTGAAAACAAATGACTGATGTGGAATTATAAAAGTCAAACTGTTTTCCCACATCACAAGTCGACAGACTGGCCTCAAACTCTGCAACATTCAGTACAATTTAGTCTTTGAATTGCTCTTAAAGGAGTAGTCCATCATTTTTGGAAATACACTTATTTGCTGATTCTACTCTGCATGCTACACATGAGGCTAACGCCAGCGGTCACTGGGCTGAACTTAACACAAAGACTGGAATCTGTTACAGCTGAGAAACAAATCTGCCGACCAAGACCTCTTAAAACCAAATCTGACTTGTTTAATCCATACAAAAACTGAAGCATGCTGGGATATTTCTCGGCTAGAACCAGCAACTTGGATTCACCGCCGGTTGCCGCATGAAACCTCTGAAACAAATCGTTGTAATATCCAGTCTTTATGCCAAGCTAAGCTAACCAGCTGCTGGCATTAGCGTCACATTTACAGTACAGACGTGAGAGTAGTATCCTCTAATCTGTCTCTTGGCAAGAAAGCGACTAAATCTTTTCCAAAAATGTGCAATTATGATGCAGGGCTCCACAGCGTGAGCAGTACAAATGTGCTCCGGTGAGTAACATGTCTGTCAAACACGTCTTTAACTTCCTCTTCATTTGCTTTGCTTAAAGCAAGCAATCTGAATGCAGCCACAGTCTGAGCATGATGAAGAGTGGGACTCGATCCTCTTCTGACGTGAATGTTAGATGAGAGGATGCACAGGATCAAGGGAGGACTTCTTAGATTAACCACCTGACAGAAGTAGCTGCTATATAATATACAGCTAACCTACCAGCTGGCTAAGAAACATGACCGAAAACTAATTTTGTTGACACTGATGGGACTTGAAACTAATGACCTGCACTAACTACATCTTCACTTTACCTTGACTGGAATGGGCTCCTCTTCTTCATGCTCGCTCATTGTGTTTCAGTGACATGAAACAAATAAGATTGTATTGTTAGTGTAATGTGAATGTAAAGCCGGCGGACATAATGAGAGCATACATTAACACAGTCTGACACGAGGGAACCAGATGCTTCGCTGCTGCATCTAATGACTGCCAATGATCCAAGCTTATTGCTGTGGTCAGCCGTCTGCTTGCAGCAGCATGCTCGGTGCAGGTTGTGACCGTTCTGTGACAATTGAAAATACACCTCACCCTTTCATTTGTTTACCTGAAAGCCTGCTGGGACTGAAGGCCAACCAGGCCGCTAGGTATTTTTAGAGGCGCACCACTCGTATCAGCGCAGTCACATGAGTTCGTCTTGATATGAAGGCTCCGGTGACACACAGTTTGGTATAATCTGAAACTGAAAACCTTTTGGCAGTTGCAGATCGTCCTCTATGTGCACACTTGGATCTTGCAAGCTGCAATTTTTTGGGTCTGGATCATAAAGCCAGTTTAACTTAGTCTGGCTTTCTTTGGGTTACTGGTTTCAGTAAGCTTAACACTGACGACTTACAGAGAGATAAAACATAGATAAGACTTTTTTCATCCCACGCTGGGGAAATTCTCTTGTAGGCAAGTTAATGATGCAAGAAGAATAGAGTAAGAATCTGTAGAAACACTAGGATAAGAATATTAAAATATTAAACATAATGCTAAGACTATAAATAAGAGTTAGAACTATTATGTAGGACTTTTGAAGAATGTTCACTTTCAGTCTAGGGTTCATCATTCTGTTTGTGTTATTCATGGACAGGATGTCAAGGCATAGCTGGGGCATGCGAGTGTCCGTTTTGGAGACCTCAGAATTGCATCTCTGCTTTTTGCAGATGATGTGGTTCTGTTGGCTTCATCAGACCTTGATGTTTAGCGTGCACTGTGTCGGTTTGCAGCCGAGTGTGAAGAGGTTGTGATGAAAATCAGCACCTCCAAGTATGAGGCCGTGGTCCGCTGCTGGAAAACGGTGGATTGCTCTCTCTGGATTGGGATTGTGTTGCTGCCCCAAGCAAAGGAGTTCAGGTATCTCGGGGTCTTGTTCATGAATGAAGGCAAAATGGAGCGTGAGATGGATGGGCGGATTGGAACGGTGTCAGCACCAGTGCAGGTGCAGGCGAAGAGAGAGCTGAGCCGGAAGGCGAAGTGTTTGGTTTATCAGTCAATGTATAATCCAACCCTCACGTATGGACATAAGCTTTGGGTAGTGGTCAAAACAGTCAGAGATCATAGATACAAGTGGCCGTAGTGAGTTTCCTCTGCGGGGTGGCTGGACTCAGCCTTAAAGATAGGGTGAGGAGCTCAGACATCCGGAGCAGAGACGCTGCTCTGTTATGTCAAAGAGAGCCAGTTGAGGCAGTTTGGGCACCTGATCAGGATCCTCCTGTGCGCCTCCCCTTAGAGGTTTTCCAGGCATATCCAACTGGTAGGAGACCCCAGGAAAGACCCAGAGCACATTGCAGACATTATGTATCTTATCTGGCCTGGGAAAGCCTTAGGATCCCCCAGGAGGAGCTGAAAAACGTTACTTGGGTAATGACGTCTGGACTGCCTTGCAGCGCTTGCTGCCACCGTGACCTTGGCTCAGATAAACATCAGAAGATGGATGGACTTTCAGTCATTTAGAGCAAATATGGACAAAAAAAATCACCGAAATGTACATTAATTATCCTTCAATGTTTTTTTCTGAACAAACTATTATGAATATGAGATACATTTAGAAACAGTTAAAAGTAAAGGAGCTTTTCCCAGTACAGACAGGTAAAGTACCAGTAGTCAGAGGAAAATGTTGCATTTATAATGAACTGAACTAATAAACAGCGAGCACAGTTTATATGCAGCGATAATTGACATTCATTTGCCCAAAACATATTTCTTGTATTTCTGTCATCATTAACATGGAAAGCAAGATGACTCCTCTGCTCTATAAAAATGTCTTTATTGCTTTTCATGACTTCACTCATGCTCTCCTCTCTTCCCTCCCTGCTCAGATTGTGTCCAGTTTTAAAGCCACCACAGGCTCCCGGGCTTTGTGCCAGCTGCTCAAGGAGTATGTGGGCCACCGGGACGGGATCTGGGACCTCAGCGTCACCCGGACTCAGCCAGTGGTCCTGGGCACTGCATCTGCAGGTACACCTTTACTGTTTAATTATGCTCGTCATTGTTCTATACGCAGCCTACATTCCACATTTCCGTCTTTATATCATTGTCAAACTCACTGTGATGCCTTGGTGCAATTATCAAAAACTGAATAGCTTCCTGTTGTCCAACCTTGCTCTCCCGTCACAGACCACTCAGCTCTGCTGTGGAGTATAGAGACTGGGAAATGTCTGCTGAGGTATGCCGGCCATGCAGGATCAGGTAATAGTTCATCAGAAATCTAACAGCTTTGTCTGCAACCATGCATGATGAGACTAGTCTGTACACCATTCATACTTTGGATATCAAGCTTCAAATGTGTTCATATTATCAGTAAATCAGTAGGAATTGGTTTAAATGGCTGTAATGACAACTTATGCAGCAAGTTTGGCCATGTCATACGTCTTTTTATTAAACACTGGCTGTCTATGCTGAAAACATGAATGCTTGTTCTCTCACACACAGTCAACTCCATCAAGTTCCACCCCACAGAGCAGATGGCCCTCACAGGTATGTGTGTGAACGCATGTGTGTTTTGTTTAACATGTTACTCTCGTCATGACTCTCTCCCTGCCTCCGTCGTCTCCAGCAGTTAGTTTGCTGTAAATCTGAATGTGCTGCGTGTCAGCTGATGTGTGCTTACGTTTCCACAGCCTCCGGGGACCAGACGGCTCACATCTGGCGCTACATGGTGCAGCTTCCTGCCCCCCAGCCACCACCAGATGTCAGTGTAAGTAGCTTAGCACTGCTCTCTAGAGTTTCTGCTGGAATATCATGAAGGTGTGTTCCTGTCAAAGGATTTATTGCATTTACCAGCTCAATGAACATTAAGTACACTGCATATCGGTCAATTGGCTTTTCTTTGTGCGCCCATAGGCTCCATGTGATGACGACCAGGACTCGTCAGACAGAGAAGAAGGGGAGGTGGATGGCGAGGGCCCATCCGAGGTCCCCACCGTCCGGGTCGCTACGGCGACCCTGAAGAGCCACCAGGGTGTAGTGATCGCAGCTGATTGGCTGGTAGGAGGCCGACAAGTGGTGACAGCTTCCTGGGATCGTGCTGCCAACCTGTATGAGGTGGAGACGTCCGAGCTGGTTCACGCACTCACAGGTATGTAAACTGTGTTATATTGTAGTACGACATGAAACGCTGTCTGTCATCTTCTTCTTCTGGTATGTATACATGTGGAGTTTATTTTCATTTTCATTTTTTATTGTTCATATTGTGCATTGATTGTTATCATTATGTTATTCCACTGTAATTTTGCAAAGCAGCATATGTTTTGGAATTTGTTTGTTTTTATGCCTCTGTGCTGGCAGCAGCCCATCTGTTCATCCGATTCTCCTGAACACGATAAAAACAGAAGGGGACACTGTGACCATTTCACATTTGGTCAGATACTGAATTGGTGACACTAATCTTGGGTGTCCACCTTGAAATTGTTTCTGATTGTATAGATCTTCTGTGATCGTCGTTGCACCGTGTGATGAAGCTCTCTATCAGTCCTCCGTAGTCCTCTGTAAAAATAGTCTCTAAGTGAAGACAGCATGTTTGTCACTGGAAATTATCCACTGGAATCATACATGTTAATATAGTGAGAACTGAAAGTCAGCAGCCAGTTAGCTTAGCTTAGCACAAAGACTGGAAAAAAGCTAACCGGGCTCTGCTCAATAATGAACATGTTGCAGGTTATTTGTTTGATCTGTATAAAAACTCAAGTGTCATAATGTTACGATGTTAGAGGTGCTAAGATGCCAGACTTTGTCCCGATTATCTTGATTTTGTTACAGGCTAGCTGTTTTCTCGTTGCTATGATTTGTGCTAAGCTAGGCTAACCAGCCGTGAGTGGTCGCTTCAGTTTAAGCATACAGGCGTTAAGAGTGGTGTCAGTCTTCTCAATCTTGTGTGTGTGTGTGTGTGTGTGTGTGTGTGTGTGTGTGTGTGTGTATATGTGCAGGACATGACCAGGAGCTGACTCACTGCTGTACCCACCCCACCCAGCGCCTGGTGGTCACTTCATCCAGAGACACCACCTTTAGACTGTGGGACTTCAGAGACCCGTCCATCCACTCTGTCAACGTCTTCCAGGGACACACTGAGTAAGTCTGTCTCTGTCTCTCTCTCTCTCTCTCACACACACACACACACACACACACACACACACAGAGCTCAACCCAGGTTGAGACAGGTACCTTAAAGTTTCAACAGTTGGAGTGAAGGCTAGCTGCTGTAGTGTCCATTTTGCCCACAGGGTGGTGCTGCAGCATCTCTTTGCTCTGTGAATCCCTCCATCCTTTTACAGTGCCACCTTCAATTACAGACCCTTTCGCTCTAAGCCAAATCCTCCACTTGCCTCTCATTCATTACCGAGCACTTCTCCTCACTTCCACGCTTTGCTCCTCTTTCTCCCCTCTCCTTCTCTCCCTACCTCTCTCTCTCTCTCTCCCTCCCTCACTCTCCTGTTCATTTATCTGTCCGTTTCTGCGTTAATCCCCCACTCTGTGTAATTTGGCACTTTGCTCGCTGTTAACACTCAATTGCAGACACTCATTTCAAACCGATGACTGTCAGGCTTGTCTGTGGCTTTCAATGGCAGCGCACTTTAAAAGGCCTAAGAAGAGTGTGTGTGTGTGCGCAAGTGTGTGTTTATGTGCATGTCTACATGTGTGTGCTGGCTGGCTGGTGCTCTCTGGCTGCCTTTGATTGCAAGTGGGGGATTACATAGAGCTCATTATGCACGACCCTAACATGTGTAATTCCTGCAGATCCCACTCTAATTCTCTCCCATAGACAATTGGTGTAATGAGATTAAGCACCAGTGTTTCCCAGTTAACGACAGCCCTCCTCCTTTCCTTCCCTTCATTCTTCTCGCCTTCCCAAAAGGCCATCGATGGTCCTTAACATGAAAACTTCCTTACTTCTCCTTCTGTGGTGCCTTTAAAGCAGCACATTGACACAGACTGCTGCCCAGCTGAAACACAGAGAGAAACTGTTTGGATAAGGGCTGAAAATTTAGTCGACTTGCTCAGATTTTGTGGTTTTTAGATGGTTTTTCCTTGATTTTGTGTGTTTCTGCCATGAGTAAGGTGACTACATGGTTAAATGGTTTCTTTTTTTATGTGATATTTCAACTACTACTACCACTTAGGATTATGCTTCTACGCTTGGTCCTGATTACTGCCAGTTCTGTTCTACACTGCTGCTGCTGCAGCTAATAGAGCACTGATCAGAGGCCTCAAGCTAAAGCTTGGTGCTGAAAGTCTTCTGCTGTTTCAGCAACAAACTGAGCTCCTCATGTTCTTTTTCCAGAGCCTCCTGCTGCTCCAGCTGTGATGCCTGCATGCTGGCATGGCAGGTCCTTGCTTTTTTTGGCAGCCTCCTCAGCTCCTTTGCGCTCCGCTGTAATGTCGTCTTTCTTCCTGGTTTGAACATCTGGCTGAACATTTCATTGAAGGTGATGAGCGTTTCTTTTAGCTTCGTCAGTTCCTCACTCAGCTCCTCTCCACTCGCCCTCGCCCTCGGTTTTTCCTTTGCTTGTGAGGCGTGTTCGCTCTGCAGCTCTCTTTTCAGCTCCTTGATTTCCCTCAGCAGCACTTCTTCTGCCACTTTGTCCTGAATGTGGTCCTCATAGCTGACACTCGTCTGCTGTGCCATGACAGTCTTTTCAATGTGCTTTAATTTAGCAGTGATTCAGCTTTCTCATGTTGTCTAATGAGCTTCAGACGTAGAAATGCTGAAGGGGATTCTGATGGTGTGACAGAATCTCAGAGCTCTGGAGGTTTTGTGCGTGATTTAAAGATTTGTGATGGTCCAATTCTCACAACTTGCCTCACGTGTGTGTTCCTCCATTTTTATTGATTAGCTTAGTTTACTGATAGATTAATTAGAGATGCAGTAGGTCAAACTAATAGAGAATTTTAAGAGCGCCCTCTGCTGGACCTCAGGTCAAAATGCTCTGTCGTGCTGATAGTCTGTTCATTTTGAATTCATACACCTTCAGCACAGCACAAGAACATGTAGGGGCTGAGCTTAAGCCATATGAAGGCGGTGTGTATGCATGTGCTCGTGTATTTGTTTGGGCAATCGCCTGAATGCATCCAGTTTACTTGTCTGCTTTTTCCACCCTCCAGCTTGTGAGCAATTATTGTTTAACTGGACCCTCAAACAGTAGCTGGTTGCTATCTCCTTGCCATTTCTCCGGCTAATTTTCTAGAGTCTCCATTATGGCATAACGACGTGACATAAATGGCATAATCTGCACATCCCTCCTGTGGAAACAGCAGAGGAGAGGAGAGTGTGAATGGTCTAATAGGCAGAAGAGGTTGAGAGCTGGAGGGGAGACAGTCTCTCGTCTCCACCGCCTTCACCGGCAATTACAGCTAACGCCTCCTGACAGTGAGCCGCGGCAGCTAAAAGTGCAGCATACACCCTCTATCCCACCAGCCCGCCATAATTGCAGAGTAATGACAACTGCACATGAGCTAACAAAAAGGCAGAGAGCAAACAAGAAGTGACAGCAGACGTGCTCTACAAACCAAATGCCATGTTTCGTTTGTCTCTCCTGCCATCGACGGCTTTCACAGATATTTGATTGTGGTTGATAGAAATGTGTGTGTGTGTGTGTTTGTTTGTGTGTGTGTTTGTCTGTGGGGGGGTGTCTGTATGCAGATTTGACATCCTGTCTCTGAAGGAATACACCAGCACTTACCAGCGACTTCCTCAGCGACTGTCAGTCCTCTAAAACCTCTCAGTCATCTGTCACTCGGCTGTTTCCTCAGTTGTTTCATTCACACTTTACTGTTTAGGTATTTGTCATAGGCTGTCATCCACTTACAGTGAGTGCGTCGTGATTTTCCTTGAGATTTTCATAAATTCATACATCAATCATGATGCGCTCATTAAAGGAAGATAAGGGTCACACACACCAGCCAGAACAAGTATTCTAGTTTCCTTAGCAGATTTAAGTATATGGAAATATGCCTGTAGGTTAAAAAAATGTGGCTTAAAGACATGTCAAACATACTGAGGTGTGCTGTATTCCCTTATGGGATATTTGTACAGAAATCTTAAAGGTCTCAGAACACTGTGCAATCATCCCATCGTGCAGAACAGCACTCCATTATCCCTCAAGAGTCCAGTGATGTTACGTCTGTGCAGTTCATTATTTAGTGCTGTGTGCTTACAGTAATCCAAAGAGTAAAGTCAGACATCCCCGAGAGCCAGCTGAGAAGTGTCCATGAAGACTGATGTCATACAGTCACCAGTTTTAGCACTATATGCATTCACAGGTTTCTCACTGCTGGTGTGCACCTTCCACAGCGACTAGCTTACAGATACAGTGATGTAACATAGTAAAGTAGACAGCAGTAGCAGCCCTTGTGTCTTTGAAACGGTGAAAGAAAAGCTTCCACAACAACAACAAAAAAATCCACAACCCACGATGATCAGCCTGCTTCATGTGAGGTCTAGTTCACATGAGATGGGATGTGCTGCAGAGCCTCCAGCTGCGGCCCGAGAGAGTGACATCCTCAGAGCTTTTACTCATTTTAAAAGTAGCACGCAGACAGATGTCATATCAATGAGATCCTCCATGTCACAGCAGCTGTTTTCCCCTACTGTGTCTACATCTTTTTCTGCTTCTTTCTCTGTCATATTCCTTCATGTCCGACCGTTGATGTCACACTTTTGTCGCGTTAAATTCAGTTCGGACAAATGTATCAACACAGAGTATTCATTTAAGAAGGAACTATTATAAAAAGAAACTGCTGTCTGGCCCCCGTCTGTCATCTGCAAACCACAAACAATCCAAAGATCAGACATCATCGCTGAGATAACTAAAGATGGTTGCATTCATTCATTGGATTTGTGTGTGAAAGCAGCCTGAAAAGCCCACAGTGCTGCGAGGCAGTGCGCTCTGGATGTGAGAGCAATTATTTTCATTTGAAGGGTGTAGAACTGACTGTAAGAGCTTTCGTCTCAGTAAAGACGAAGGGGGCAATTTGAAGCCATAATTGAGCAAAATCTATACAGTCGGTTAAATATAACATTGGTTTCATTGCAGCGGCTGAGGCTGTAGGTGGGACCTGGGTTGTGACTGACAGGCTGTAACACTCACATTCTTATGTAACCTCATTGTTGGGGATGAGAACTTGGAAACAGAGAAGGAGGATGTCTCCTCCGCACTTGCTTCATCTCTCTGAGTGTTCATGAAATTGCGCCGCGATTGCAGAAAAAAACACACCTGACCTCTTCTGCGCCTCCTTCACAGGTCTAAAGGACCTCTGGGCTTTATGGTTAAGGGGCAATTCAGCTCACAGTAACTCCTCTGACTGCAGAGATGTCCCATGATTCCCTCTTCCCTCCCAACTCCCCAGGTCTCCGATCGCGGGGAGTCTTGACCTTGGCTGTCAGACACACTGCAGGGATGCTATTAAGTAACACTGAACACTCTCCTCCCTCCTCACCACCCATTCTGAAAACCCTTTAACCTTAATCAACCTTTTAATCAATTACCTTGCCTGATTACGCTCCCCGCACACCTCCCACCTATCTCCTCCTCTCTCCCTACCTCTTGTATTCCCAGGTGGGCTGTACCCCGCAATGTCAGAAGGTGCCTGTAACGATGCAGCAGTTTCCTTGAGCCTCGGCCTCTCTAATAGGACAAAGTTTAGTCCCCTAATTAGCCCTTAATGCTGTGTCAATTTGAATTAAGAGGGAAGCCAGTTTTAAGAAGAAAACCTGGAAGTGCAACTCTAGATGATGCTTGAGTGTGTGTGTGTGTGTGTGTGTGTGTGTGTGTGTGTGTGTGTGTGTGTGAAGGGACATTACTCAACGCTAATCTTAATCAAGAATCAGTGAGCTTTTTTTTTTTAACTTCCCTCCATGAATGAACAGGAACAAAAGGGAGGAGAAAAGGGGAAAAAACCCCTCGCAGGAGCGACTGACATCCAGTAATAGATTGGAAATATTAAAGGTCTATTAAATGAATGGCTAGGCCTGACCTCAGTGCTATCATGTGGAGCAGCGCACCACGGCTGGGTGGACAAAGGCCGTGGGAGGAGGGGGATGCTGTGCGCGTGTAAAGAACATTTCTGCCTCCGACGTGCCCAACACCGCTGAAGATACAGCAGGATATGTTGTGCATTTGGCGTCATTTATCTTTGCATCCTGTCAGGTGTCTCCTGCACCAGTGCAGTTCTCAGCTTTCGGTTGCAGCAGGACAACACGGTCATTTTCCAATCAGGGTTAGTCTTGCAGTTGCCGGGGGGATAAATCGAAAGCTTAAATAAAAGTTAGCTGACAGTTCATATAGTATATACTTTCTTCCTTTTCCTGAATTGGATGGACTGGGAGCGCTTTTGCTGGACTTCCCTATCAACTCTCTCCAGTACACTTCCTAGAAATTGGATTGTGGAGTTCAGTGTGAATCGCCTTTAATTCCAGTGTGAACACACCAGGCAGAGGATTACACTCTCTGTAATAACTGCCATCTGTGTGTGTGTGTGTGTGTGTGTGTGTGTGTGTGTGTCCATCTTTCGTAGCACGGTGACGTCGGCAGTGTTCACGGTGGGTGACAACGTGGTCTCAGGGAGCGACGACCGCACCGTCAAGGTGTGGGATTTGAAGAACATGAGGTCGCCCATCGCAACCATCCGCACTGACTCAGCTGTGAACAGGTGGGTGAAAGGAGGGGCGTTAACTGTCCACACTGCTGTTTCACAGGAGAACTTGCTGAGGAGTATCAATCAAATCTGGCCCACGTTCAAAGCGATCTCGATCTGATGTTTCAGGATCAGCGTCTCCGCCAACCAGAGGATCATCGCTCTGCCGCACGACAATCGTCAGGTCCGCCTGTTTGACATGAGCGGCGTGAGGCTGGCCCGGCTTCCACGCAGCAACAGAATGGTAAGGACGGGACCTGGCGTGTGCTCGGTCACTTAGCCAGCGTCACCAAAACTAACATTTTAACGTGTGTGTGTGTGCGCAGGGTCACAGGCGAATGGTGTGTTGCACAGCCTGGAACGAAGAGAACCAGTCGTGCAACCTGTTCACCTGCGGCTTCGACCGGCAGGCCATCGGCTGGAACATCAACATCCCCGCGCTGCTGCAGGAGAAGTGACGCCGCTGGCACGCGCACACAGACAGACACACGCAGTAGAGTAGGAGGCGGCGCACATAAACACGGTCACGCGTGGCTTCGCACACGCTACGATGTTGGAAGTGCGAAGCGTTTTAGTTGTCACTGATTTCCAGCTGCTGGGATGTGTGAAAAACAGTTAGTGTTGCTTTGAGGACGCAGCTATTAACACTGATTGATGGGAGCGCATCCAGATGGATTCTACCGTCGTTTATTCTCATCTGCAGCTGTGACCGACGCGGCTCCAACATTCACAGCGTGTGCGAGGCCACTCGGCCGATCTCCTGCATTCGACCCTTTTGCTTATTCCGCATGAATCGTGACTCGTGACGTGGCCGGACTGATCCCTTCACCCCTCGCCTTTTCTGTTTTAAAGTATCAAAGCGTGCGTTTGACTCCACAGTCACAGGCTGCTGTTCACATCACTGTTGTTTAGTTACTGCTGAATGGTTGCTCCCGCATGTAGATAAACCCGTCGTGCGAATGTTTCTTGCAAAGCTGTGAGAGAACAACGATAAGGCCAGGAGCGTTTGTAGAATATGATGTAAAGTCGTACTGTATATATGATGTCGTGGCCTCATGAAGTGACCTGTGGCAGGTTGTTGCTAGTTCATGGATTAAGTGTCTTTACAGTTATCTACCTTATGAGCGTGCGGTTTGGCAGAGATAACGTGGTTCTGTGAAATGTTTTTATCCTTTTAGTCAGTCTTTGAATATTTCTTATCATAGAACAAAACATATCATGTGGAGGCCTGCCGGATCGCCTGTGCAGCGCGCGCAGATGTCTTAAAGTGTTTCAAAAAGGACCCTTTGATGCTTTCAGTTCACAGTCGGCCTCCGTGTTTCCAGATTTCGTCGTTGATATTTCAAACTTACGATGCTGTAACTCTGCCTTGTTCCATGTTTACAGTAGGATTTCTTTCTTTCTTCTTTTTTTTTTTTTTAAGTGTTGCTCTGTTCTGCCTCTCTGCCAGAAAGCTAAGTGTCAAGAGCATAGCAATAATGGGATAATGGCTGCACCTCTGCTGTTCACAAGTCTGTGAATGGGATGCGCGCAGCCTTATCATAATCTAATATTCCCTACATGTTACAGGTTTAGCTGTCACTGCTTTTAGCCATAATAAGCGTCCATATTTCCTCGTGTCAGTGAATTATAGAGCCATCCTCTTCAGCCTGTTGCCAACTCAGAGCCCTGTGTTGCTGTAATGTGTCATCCCCAAGTGAACTTGGTTACTGGTTATTTCCGTGCTTCAGTAACAGCCTGTCAGTATGAAGTTGTAGTGTTTACACTTTGCATTGGACCCCTCAGCCTTGTATGACCTCTTGCACCTTTCCGTTGTAGATTTCAGTCTGTGAGAGGCACTCTTCCTCCCAAACACAGAAGCAATAACCCAGCTCCTCCACGTCTCTGGTGCAAGCCCAGCTCTGTCTCGGAAATCAGTGAATATGACTTGAAATGTGCACTGAATCTCAGTTTGAGACTTACAACTAGAATTGGGCTCGAGCGTAATCCAGGAAACTCTTACATGTTACACTTGTGCAATATCCTAAACATGAAGTCATGCTGTAGTTTTTGAGCTCAGATGTTTAACTTATTTCAGTGCTGTAAATCCCATAAAATGGCCTGACGTACTCGTGTGACTGCTGTAGCTCGGTGTACATAGGTATGCGTAACTCGGCTTCCTGCGACACACTGTACCGCTGTCTCTACCAACAATAGTCAGGATGGATTTTGAAGTAGCATGAACCCAAAAAAAAATGTAATTAACTTATTTAAATGCCTTACCATTGCATTGAAAATGGTGCATTAGCCTTATCCATCTGAGCATCGATGCACTTTTCCAATTGCTTGTTAAATAACTATTTGTGTTCCGCCGCACAGCGCAGATAGGATTTTTATTCCTGTTTCATTCAGGGAACTCAATCTCGCACCCACTGAAATCAATGTCATTTTAATCCACAGGTAGAAAAGCAAGTCCAATTCGCACCCCACGAGTTCTGACTCGGAGGAAATATGATTTTGGATTGATACATTAAATTACTGCGTGCCAGATTGGAGGGGTAAAAGAAAAAAAAAAAAAAAGCGGATAGGCTTCGTTTCATTGTGCGGAGTCGTATTCAACTCAAACTTCATTATGTGAGCTACTTTGCATACTTTATTGTGACGGGTATGTGCTCTCTGACACTTTCCAATAAAAATGTGTGATTTCCTTTTCCAGTCTCGCCTGTCACTTCTTCATCTTACTTAACACAAGCCCCTCTCACCCTTTTTATTCAGTTCAATAAGATGTGTCATTTGGAAAATCACACTCTATCTGTCTGGATATAAAGCCGGTAGCTCGGAATGATGACGTTGAGTGTTAATGAGCGAGGAACCATAAGGTGTATGAATGTTTGTAGAGTGCAAACAGGAACTTCGCAGAGATCACAGGGTGATGTGACACTTAATATTTTTAGTTTGTGTAAAGTTTGTTTGCTAAGTTGTCCTTATGAGCTGTGTGCGTGTGTGTGTGTGACTCAAGCACAACACCACATCTAAGCAGTTGTGTATAAAAGCTTATTTTGACGTGGAAAAGATCTTATCTCTCAGCAAAGTCTGGACGTGAAGTAAGTCCAAGCCTGTGGTGAACTTTGCGTGAGCTTCAGGAACAGTGTGATAGGAATGATCAGTTAAAGGTGTGAAGGACTGGCAGACACGCAGTCGATATGTTTGGACACACCGCATCAATTCATTGATTCTTTTTTCCCCCTTCAAAGTCAGACCATTTCTCTTTAAATCAGCCACAGTTCTGTGTTCGTGTCCAACTTGTTCACTGCAGCGGCGACACGCTGCATGTCTGGCTTTGTTTGTCACCTCATTATTTAGTCCAGTAAATAATGCATGCTGCCTGGCCTTCTACTGAAGTACATGAGTAATATCAGCAAAATGTACTGGAGTATAAAAACTGTACTGGTTCTGCAGAAAAATGACCTCTGTGACTGATGTTCTTTTGTTAGACTGCATATGCTGACGCTTTGGTGAGGTGGCATCTTAGTGGAAGTAGATTTAAGTGCAGTTAGGAAGTGTCGTCCAGTGGGTTGGGAACAGCCGCCTCCACAAGGGTCACAAGATTAATCTGTTATCAGTGTATTTATAATAGCGTATCACATGACAGTGTGAGAGGGGTCACTCGCAGTGATGAAAATACAGAGAATTATCAGCTGAGTCTGCGGCCCCCCTCGCCTTTACAGAGCTCCAGAGTGAGTTTCAGCTCACCTGTCCACAACTTTGTCCCCCCCCCCCCACTACCTGCTCAGCAGCAAACAGCAGACAGACACAGTTAGAGACAAGCTGGCAGTCAGATGTTCCCCTCAGGATCTGAAAGAGAGGCAATATTGGACTTAAATTCATCAGGCGGACACAAAAACACTCCAAATGAATGATCGCGCTCTCTAACTGCTCAGTGAGTTCAACATAACAACTTAAAAGGTGATGAGATGTTAATGTTGTGTTCGCAATCTGTCTCCTGTTCTGCTTATTGCAGGTTTGAATAAAATCGTATGCGGTTTAGAGGTGAAGTCGCGCTTTGACGGAACGAATCACAGACATGTAAAGCATCAACGCGTTGAATTCAATGTGCATTTTTTTCATGTAAAATATTATTACAGCTACTTTATGCTCAATAAAAAAAATATAGCTACTTTATGCACAACAAACAGACACCACTACTGTGATGAACTGTCATTTGCAGACTGAAGAAAGCCATTTGGTGCATTCTTGGATTGTTTTCAAAATGTATTTTGATGGCTGCTCTGACAAGCAGGTAACGTGCCTGAGTGCTGTACGCTGGTCTGAGCTGACATGTTGAAATAGTGTCTTACTCGGCTCTTGGACTTCATTGAGAAGCAGCAGGACGGTGGGAGAGAGAATATCCTGTGGAGTTTTACCTCGCTGTCCTCGTCCATTAGATTATAGCTGGCTGGCCGTGACCAGCCACTGGAGCAAATTGTCAATTATGATGTTTATTGTAGAGCCCACAGTCGACTCCATGGCCTTAGGGGAGTCCCCTCACCCCCCCACCCCCCCACTTCTCCTCTGCTCTTCTTCCTCGCTTCATTCTTCCTCCGGGCTAATTTGGTGTCTGGTCAGTATGACACCTGCCACCGAGCCTAACAGAGATAACCATTTCCCCGTGGATTTCCCCTGGGAGCGTCCAGACAGATATTAAAGGGGCCTCCCTCCTCAGGGCCCGCGCTGAGAGGTGATCACGATGCTGACAAAGTGGAGACGGCCCAGTATCAGCGCTCATTATGAGATTTCTGTTCATGTATTATGAGACAGGTACAATATTATTCATTTAACGTTCCCTCTCAGGTGCCATCAAAACGTGATTAATCAAAAAAAAACTATCAAAACAAGGTAAAATTACAAGATTTTGTGGTTTTATTCACATATACAGTACAAACATTCACTTTTTATTTGTTACTGAAGTGCAATGTACAGACCTTAGCAGCAATTCTTCATATACTTTAATTTACATGATAATTAGACATTTTAGGATCTCTGTCACATCTTTGTCAACATCTTTTATACACTTGTTTACATATGTACACTCTTAGATACAATATTGCCATTCAGACATGCCTTATATTTATTATCTCTCAAAATAAATCTGCAAATCTGTTTTCATGGCTGATACATAACACGCTGTGAAACATGGGAGTGGAGCAGTGAGGAATGTCGTTCCCTGTGGCCACAAACCATGTCAAGTCTGACATGAGAGAGTGTAGGCTGATGATGAACGCTGGAACAATGAACAAAACTGCACCACGTGTTGATGAAAGACAAATGCAGAGTCTGTTCTGATCCACACAGACGAGATTTTACACAAACTTTGTCGGCACAGGAGAGCAGATTCAGGATTTCCAGTGCTTGGTTCAAGTGTAAACAAAGAATCAGATGATAGCCAGAACACTCAAATCCTGAAAACTGACCTCCAGCGCCAAGGCCCCGGACCCTCAGGAGCCCCAAGGATCAATGTTGGTTTTGGTAATTTGACAGACGTATCAGAAGTTCAGTATTAACTAATTAACAGTCTTGCTTTATGAACTCGTGTTGCTGCCCTGTCATGCTGTCACCTGTGGCCGTGTGTCTTTAAGACCTTTTTTTTAGTTCATGTTGTGTTTGTATGGGGCATTTTCCAAAATATAGCTGCATCCAATCAAATTCTGGAGCCAGATATTAGTCCAACATAGAAGCAGTGGGTCTCTGGGTGCATCATAAGGCTGCTGATGCAGAGGTGGCAGGGGTCCAATGAGAGGCCCCTAAGAGATGAACATCTTTATAAATATCTTTAGATTTTGTCATCTTTAAAAGTAAATGTCTTCCAGAATTGTACCGCCTCATGACGAAGAAGCCTTTAAAATGTAACGCAGACTATCATGGGACATAAAAAAACATGTTTTTACTGCTGTCATCTCTGAGAGACAGACCCATCACACTTAATTTAAAGGCCTTGTTTTCCCACTCAGCTTCTTCCTGTGAATGAGGTCTAACAAGAAGAGCTGAAGGTAGTCAAGCTGTTTCATATGGTATTTCTGGATTTGTGCTTTTCTCACTGCTTTACAGCAGCTTGGACTTCATTTGCCCAATAACGTGGACCTATTAAAAACCAGTTAAGAACTATTAAAACTGCTAAATTAGTCAAAAATGGCCTCATGAATGTGAAGCCAGCCGCAGTTCACGTGAGGGTCAAGCTGTGTAAATCTGCCTCAGACCATCTTCCTCACACACCGAAGGTCTTATTCTACGCTTCAGTGTGCCAGGCAGGGGACAGTTTGACTTGACACTGTATCCTGACGGGAGGACACGATGCTGCTTGGACGGGGGGCTCAGCAGGAGCAGGACAGGGAGACAACAACAGGAAAACACCACTAGATGTCACTCTCACTACTTCGATTTTACTGCTGACTGAGCCATGCTGGTGGCGGTTGGGATGCCTCGGCTAAAATCCTTGAAGAGAACAATGACAGAACAACACAGTCGTGATCATAATGAGTCAACACTTAAGCTGCATAACACAAATCACACAGTGTGAATGCTCACGTGAGACATGGAAGTAGTGAGACGTACGAATGTACACGGTCGTGATCGGGGACGTCCACATTTACCTCGCTGATTTTTAACCTGTGATTTGGACGTGAAGGTGGTGAGTTTAGGTGCATCAAATGAAGACGAAAAGCCCACAAATCGACCACAAGAAAACTTTTCTCCACCTCGACTATTATCTGTCCGAGGCGGGGACGACCACAGAGAGCCAGCGCGAGTCGATCAGGTCAACGAGGCCTCGCTAATGAGTCATATCTGACACTCGCTCCTATTGGTGGCAGCAGGCTTGAATTCACATGTGCGGGAACTGAGGTCCTCCATGTGAAAGGACAGAGAGAGGAAGGGGATTCATTGATTATGAGAGAGAGAGAGAGAGAGAGAGAGAGAGAGAGAGAGAAAGACAGGCAACACCTCCTGTTCCTCCATCATCACCTCCACCTGCATTTAGGCAGGCTGTAACAGCTGCATGCATGTACCTCACCTCTGTTCCTCTCCTCCTCTCTAACCACTGGAGTGAGGATGGGAGAAAAAAAAAAAAAAAAAGAGGGTGTATTAACCTGTCGTCGTGTCGTGTTAACCTCCGCCGCGCTTGAAAGGTGGGTGGGTGGGTGTTGGAGGAGGGGCGGAGGGGCGGAGGGGCAGACGTGCGCAGAGAGGAGAAAGTGACAAAGAGGAGAATAGGCGGAGGAGGGAAGGAAATGGAGAGAGGGCAAGGAGGGAAAGGTGGAGACAAAAGGAGAAGGAAGTCAGGAGTCAAAGGGTGAGTCAGAGACGGAGGACAAAGACAGAAATGGGAGAGGGAAGGTGAGGCGGGCAGCGCTCTGTCCTTCTCTTTTTCTCACTCTCGCTTCCCTTCCTCTTCCTCTATCACCCGTCACCCTGACAGGGCTGGTAATTGGACGTGGACCTCTCTCTCTCTCTCTCTCTCTCTCTCTCTCTCTCTTTCTCTGTCTCTCTCGCTCGCTCTCCCCCGTGGCTCTGCTCCTCAGCGGGAGCCTTGGGGCCCAGAAATAGCTGATGACAAGATAGCGGCTGCCTTTCATTCTGCTCAAGGTTACCCCACCCTTCCTTGACAGCCGGGGGGGGCGGGGGGGTATTTAGGTGTGTGTTTGCTTAAACGTGTGTGTTTGTGCGTTTAAAAGAGGGCAAGTCGAAGAAAGAGTCCGTCTTTTTCTGTCTGTTTTCTTTTTAGGCCGTCCCGTTGACCTTCCTCCACCTCCAGAACACACACACACACACACACACACACACACACACACACACACACACACAGTGGTGATAGCCTAGAGTTTAGAGGTTGCAGTGGGAAACTTCCAGGTATGAAGGCGTGAAGCAGGATGTTGGTAAAGAGCATGGAGTCGTCTTACCCTAAAAAAATAAAGGTTAAACAAACACACACACTCTCTGTCACACTCACACACACATACACTCTTCCTCAGACTGACAGCAGGAACTGTTCCTGCTCGGGCGGTTTCTTGACCCAGGTGCCGAGGCCCGTTTCCTGCAGAGATCTGAACCACTGCTGCTTCACTGTCTGGTAGGGACGCGCCGCCATCTTGGCCTCGCAGTACATGAGCTGGCGGTCCGCCGAGCCGGACACGTGGATCCCCAGCTGGAGACGACGAGCGAGCGAAAGAGAGAGAGAGAAAAGAGGAAAGACAGAGAGACAGAAAGCGATTGGGAGTCAGATAAAAGCGACACAGAGACAGACATGAAGATAGGAAGGGAAAACAAAGAGAGGAATAAAGCTGGGGCAGAGAGGCTAAAGGTTTCAACGGGGGGGGGGGGGGAGAGCGACCAAACAAAACGAATGAGCCGGCACAAATGCATTTGGGTGGGGTTGGGAGGTGGTGGGGTGGTGGGGGGGCTTCAACAGCTGTGTAATCTCCCCATTTAAATTTCACAAGCAATTGAACATTCTCTGTGCTTTTTGCGCATTCCTATTGTCGCGAGGGGAAACAATGAAGATCGGCGGAGAGACAAGTGGGGAGAGAGAGAGGGAGAGAGTAAAAGTTTCTTTTGGAGATTAGTGCGACTGCTCTTGCGTGGCCCTTATATACGGCGTGCAGGGAGCACTTAGGGTGGGGGCCTCCTCGAGTACTCCTCCAAATAATTATGGTTTCATAGTCATTATGCTTTAACGGCCGCCATTTGGCGATGCAGGCAGTGTCTGTTACATAAAGTTTCAGAATGGAAATGAAAGTGCAGCGGCTCTGCGTGCTGACATTAAAGATCCGAGCTGCCACTTTCTGATAAGCCGCATAGACAGCAGACGTTACCGGCCAACAAATTTATCTACGGCAGAGAGGAAATTCCACGTCCTCTACAGAGTTCACCTGGAGAGCTCACCTGAACACACCTGCTCTCTGACTGGGCGGATGCTGGCATGGATCTCTGCAGCAATTACTGCGTGTACGTTGGTGCTTGCATGTGATTCCTGCACATTGTTTGTGACAACATCTGAGTAATGCCTCCTGCTTTCCAGCAGAGGAGCATTTGCAGGGAGCGCGACTGGAGCAGAGCGGTGAAACACACATTTATTCATATCAAAATGGGACTATTGTTCAGGCTCTTATTAATTAAATAGTACATCGGAATATTTTGCCAACGAGTAAAAGATACACTGCGGAGGGCGGTTTGTAAATTAACATTTAAATTAGTGGGACTTTTTCATGGCAGATATTTCGACATGTCATAACAAGCAAAGCACAGAGTAATTAGTAATATCAGCGATGGCTGTGTTCCATTTTGTTGTGCCAGTGCTTTGGTGTTATGTACACTGGTGTTTGTATATTGAACAGAGCTATCCTTGATGTTACACCTGTGCTGTTTCTACCAAAATGTCTGCTGTGAGAAAGTAGAGTGGGAGGAGCAGTGTTCTTCCCACTGTTAAGTCACATTTCTTGTAACAATATCATGACATGAACTTCCCTGGTTCAAGCCCAGACAATGCAATAAAGGCAAAAACTTTGTTTATGAGAAATCCTGCAAGTTTGGTTTGCCACACGGCTCTAAATACTACAACACCCATGAACCCTGGACGTCATTTCAAGACAAGAAGTCTTCAGAGCTGCAGCAAATTCAGAATTCTTTTGCTGCGACTGGGAACGAAACCCCACATCACAGTTGGTAAATTAATCCAAAACTGACCCTGAATCTGAATCTGAACTTATTCAAATCACTGAATGCTTTATCAAGTTTCTACAAAGCAAAATGTTGCTTTAGTTTGTGCACATAACAGAATTTTAAGCTCATGATTACATGTTTCTCCACAAAATGAAGGTTGTTTAATGAGCACACATGATTTCTTCTCATCCAGTATAATTTTCTATTGCATGTTCGATTCAAATGATCGACGTCTTGGAAGTGCTCCAAATGCCTCACACTGTCTGTGTGCTTCACAGCTGCACTGATACATTTAACTGAGCCTGACTTTTCTTGCCTGTGGCCTCACCTTGCGGTAAAGTCTGCTCCAGCGGGTGAACAGGGCGTGCTTGCAGAGGCGCGATGGGGTCCCTGACTCCCGTCTCCGTCCGGTCGCCGTGTTGACCACCTCCAACTGCGCGTCACCCAGTGTCCAGTTGACACTCACGCACGAGGCCTTCCCCGGCGGCTGATACTCGGCACTGCTCAGGCCTACAGGGAAGACACCAGAGAGAGAGAGAGTGACTTTAGGATTCATTACGTTCAAGGTACTCACTCACAAGTGATCCAAGTGATCTTCACTGTGTAAAACAAAACATTTCATTTTAAGTGTTACAAAACATAATGCACTCGTGAGCAAAACCTAGACAAGAAGAAATCTGCAATTTTCCTTTCAAACCTCCACTTTGTTGTTTTTCGTTTAACCTTCCGTCGCCCTCCCCTCGCTCTCTCCCCGAGGCTAACGGCAGACATGAAGTTTTGCAGCGCTGCAAAAAGCCAAGTCAACCTGGGCCTGAAACTGCAGCTTTGATATACCCTCAGCGAGAGAGGCAGGGAGGTGAGAACAGGAGGGCCATTGAGCATACAAGCAACGTGTTCCTGCCTTTGTACGAGTGCTTGTCTGCTCTTGAGTTCCTGCCGTTAACAGTGTTTGAGTGTTGCCAGCTTTGATGAATGCTGTAAATATTATCTCTGTCTGTCTCTCTGTCCCGCCCTCCACCTTCTCTCTCTGAAATAATTAGCCTCGCCAGCAAAGCACACAAAGGGATCAGTGGAGGAAGGAGAACAGAGAGGCAGAGGGAAGGTGGAGGTGAGCGGCAGTCACACTGGGTTCCACGTAGAGAGGTTCTGCATCGAGCACTCGGGTGTTGGCAAAGGCGGTGGTGGAAACGGAGCTGACAGAGGGGCGAGAAACGAACGAGGGCTCGGGGCCAAAATGTCCTCGAGAGGCCACCCTGAGTGTTTCATAGGAGCCAGTATATTCTGCGTTAGGAAAATGGAGAAGTTTTGACTGAGTGTTGGAGCTGTACAGCCTGGAGCGGCAGAAAATGCTGAACCACGCACTGCTCGGGGACAGAGTGAGAAGCAGATCTGCCAGACGTTTCAGGCAGCTGGAAAGAGGCATATCTTTTTACTTATCTTTACAGGGTCAATGCAAGTTGCCAGTGCGAGCCAGGAGGCTAATTTTCAACGGCTGCCCCAGATGGTGAGCTTGCTGTAAAAGACACGTGTATTTGCCAAAATGCCAAGTGTTTCACAAAATGTTATACCGATATACTAATAAATAATAATAAAACGATTTACAGAAAGGAGAAAAGTGTGCATCTGTTTGCCAGGTTAGCTCAGAGCTGCCCTCTGTGTCTCCCTCCAAACCAATCGCCAGGATGTACATCTCTGCAAACCACGGTTATATAGATTCAAACTTTACACTTCAATTTAATGTCAGTTAAGGTCTGGTTAGGTTTCGTCATAAAAACCCTTTGCGCCTCATTGCAGTGGTCTGCTGCTAGCAGTTATCTTGCCTTGCTGTCGTGCCTCCACCATCGCCTCCACCAGCTGATGAGAAACATAAGCTCATATACATGTACCTGTACTCTGAGTCCTGTTGTAGAAACGTTGATACGATACATGCGAAACATACATATTTAATGTATTCATGGTTTGCAGAAATGCCAACATTTTACTCTGCTGACTGAGCCGCTTCCTCTCTACACCATCAAAGCTGAACCTGTCTGATGTGAAGTGTTTACTGTGATTTACAGTACAATGCGTTGCACTGTGTTTTATCACAGACATGCTTTTCTACTTATTGCTGACAATACTTCAACAGAGGAAAACTTGGGTGCAGTATGTGTCATAGTGGCAGAGCCAAACTCTACATGTAGCATCTCAAGGCAAACCAAATCTGACAGTTAAGTGCTGCTTGAACATTATATCCACTCTAAATCTGTAAAACTGTCTTCAGAAAGGAATCGCTGTCTTGGATTCCACCTTGGCTTCAAACCCAGTTATTTATTATATCATGCAATGTTAAAGGTACCTCGGTAGAAAATCAGCAGACAGATTCTGTGTGAAGGGTGAACAACAGTTGCCTCTGATCTCACCGTATGACAGACAGCTTGTTATAGTACAATACCTGATGTACAATACCACAATACATGCCTGCAGATCATCTCCCTCCTTTCCACACTCCCGTCTTCACTGTTCCATCCACCAATCTCTGCTCGTCTATTCTGTAGCTCCTTGGAGCTGGAATGAATTGCCTGCCACAGTAACAATCCTCCAAGTCTCTTATTACCCATCTCTTTTCTCTTGTGGAGACGCACCTCTTTGAACAAAAGACCCTCCTATCCATCCTGCCTTTTTCCTTTCTCTCGCTCCATTCATGGCTCATTTCATCCCTTCAATGGACTTGACTCCTCTGTTTCTGTAATAGCCAATTTGATTTTTCCCTCATTGAAGACTTGATCAATTTCTCTTCTGGGAAGTGTTTGGCAGACATGAAAGCGGCAGAATTAGAGCCTTTGGTTATGGGATTTAGAACTGTACAGTACACATACCCGCGGCTTAATATCTGAGAATGCTGTGGAGCCACAATAAAGCATAGCCTGAGTGTTTATGTGTACACATTGCATCTATCCTGCATTACTGTGGTGCTGCAGGGTTTCCTAATGTGTTCCTCATGGGGGTGGAGCAACAGAGGAGTAATGGAGCAACAGGTAAAAGGCAGGCATGTGCCACTTTACCCCCAACTGCTTCAAGCAAACACTTAATTATATATGTGCGTGTGTGTGTGTGTGTGTGTGTGTGTGTGTGTGTGTGTGTGTGTGTGTGCCAACAGGTGTGCAGCTCCAACTGTATGAGGCCAATGGATACTTTAACAAACAGCCAGTTCTTACAGGACTAGACTGAGAAGATCTGGTCTGCTCTGAGTTTGGGGATGTATATGAATATTTCATCATATAAGATGCGATCTAACATTTTGAAGCAACCACCGATCATACAAAACCCGCAGGCTCTCTCTCCTGGCTAACTTTAAGCTAGCTGTTGATGGTTGGTAAATATCTCCGAAATGTCGCCTGGCTGCTTTGTTACGCTCGTTAAGCACAGACTACATGGATGCAGAGGATTTGTTGTTGTTTAAAGGATCCTTTGTAAAGTAACAAGTAATGGAAGTTTACCCTTGAAATCAAATCAAGTCTCCTCTGATGGTAAGCTCAAACTTCCATACACACACATTTAGCACCGCACAGCAAAATGACTCTGAAATGGGAAAAAATGCATTTGTGAAATGTGAACAAAGCAGGGCGTAGCTGTACCACGAGCATGATGGCACAATCAGCTGCAAAACTGAGCAGCCATTATTACTGTTTCCTTTATCTCCTGTTGTTCTGACTCCTCTTATCCCGAACCGACAAAGCCACAGTTTGTGTTCACGCTGCGGTGGAAGTGAACAGCGGGACGAGAGTGAAGGACAAGTCAGCCCATCGATGTGTTTGGCCCTCGGGGTTCAGGTGGAGCTGCTTTGGCTGTGTGCGATAAGTGCGGGCCCTGCGATCGCCAGGAATTTCCTCTCGGGGTGTTGCTTTTAAATAACCCTGGACACACAATAGCCGGGGAGCTCATCAGAGCCAATGAAAGGCTGGAGGAGGAGATGAGAGGAGGTGCACACACAGACATCTGAATGCAACTGAAGCTCTCTTTTTCTTTCCTCCCTCCCTGCCTGGCTGTCTCCCTCTCCTCCCCTCAGCCTGTCTCTCTCTCCCTCTCTGTCCGAGCTCCCCTCAGATTGAATGGCTGTCTGATAAGGGCCGTGATTACATTGATTTGGTGTAGGGCCATCTCCGCTGTCTGTCCATCTTCCTTCCTCTCCCTTCCCTTCCCTCACCCTTCTACCCTTCAATAGACTTTAGCTGCTCGAGGTACTACAAGTGCAAAGATCTGACAGTTGGGGATGTGTGGACACATATAGGAAACACACATGATGTGTTGGGGGGGAGTTTGAGTAAAGAGGATGTCAGAAGGTAAAGGGCACGTCTGTATCATTCATCAGCACAAGGAACAGCATTAAGAAATAGCGTAAAGGACATTGTGCAGCATCATTGTTGTGTCCGCAGATAAGGAGAAAAGCCTATATGGGCGTTAAACAAACTATGTACTTACTGTGAGATTTACTACAGTTAGAGTGAATAACTTAATATTGTAAGTAAGTATGAATGATGAACAAATGGATCATACGTGACCACAAATGTTAACTGCAGCTTGTAATACCTGAAACCAAAAAACTCCATTTCACACAAGTCAAACGAGCCCGTTGAAAAAGCCGTTGAACAAATGATGAGGAATGCTCGGTGAAGGCCGTGGTTGGAGGATTCAATGATAAATTCGTCCCAGCTATCATCTCCAGAGGACAATTCAGTACAATTATCAATCTTGATGAGGATAGGCCTCACAAAATATTCATCCTCATGGCAACCAATTACCCGGAGCAGAGGCCCGCAACGCGAAGAGCTCCTATGCCCTTCAAGAAGTACACTTGAAACCTGATAAAAGTATGGTGGATATGGAGAATGCAGTATGCACTGTATAGTATGTGATTGTCACCGTCTTTGTTCTTATCAATGACGCTCGCTACAAAATGTGCCCTACATCGCTGCGCGTCTCTGTCGCTCAGCCACTCCGACTGGCCTAGATCTGAAGTGATGGCTGATGCAGTTTGTACAAGTGGGGTGTCATTCAGATCCTCTTCCAGCATTCATCTTCGCTACAAACGAAAGCCTCAGGTCTCAGTGGAGCCCTGGAGGCAGACATGCCAGGCAACTTCTTCGCTGTTGCTTGTCTGACTGGCACAATGTAACTGTAGAGAAGCGGGGTACATGAGTTTGCTAAGCGTGTGTGCGTGTGTAGCTGTTGTATGTGTGATCCGTTGTGATTCATTTGGTCTGGAGCTGACATATTTATTGAAAGGAACCTCGGGAAATAAATACTGTATACATATGGCCCAGGATCTGTGTATGGGATGGCCCCATCTGAAAACACAGAGATGCTTTCATTTAGCAGGGAAAGGTATGTCACTGTTTAAAAAACAGAAAGCACAGGCTGTCATTTAGCTGGAGAAAGTGAAAACTAGAGAAACAAGCTTTGACTAGAAGACAACCAACTTGCCGAAATCCTGGTTTAGTGAGTTTAATTAACTGGATGGGCTACAGGCTATTCCTGGTGCATTCCCATCATACTTCAGAAGAGTTAAATAACATAAATCCTCCTTTTTCTGCACCTTAACGTCAGGAATAAAAACTTTAAAATCATTCAAAATGAACACAAACAGATGTCCACGTGCTCCCCGTAGATTTCTGACTGTGATGTTCTGCAGTTCACAGAACGACCTTCATGTGAAGTTGAGAAGACTAATCTTCAAAGTAGCTATAACCAATATTCCAATCATAACAATGGATTAAATGACAATGTTTAATGCAGAAGGGGTCTCCTGCAGTTAAAAGCCCAGAGTTACCATCCGAACCCCCCAAGCAGTGAAGAGCTTGAGAGCATGTTTTAACTCATTATTTTGGTTTTCCAGCCTGCAATTTGTCTGTTTTTGTTCCCTCTCATATCCTCATTGTCAGCCACAGCAGGCCGTTTTTCATCAAAAAACTGGAAAACCTTTTAGGTACAGCCTGCCCAGCAGCAAACAACAGCTAGTTGGGAGCTAACTGGTGAACATAGCGGAGCATTTAGTGGCTAAAGAGCAAAATAAGCCCCTCAGACGTTGGTGGAGACCAACATGGAGACAAAACAAGAGTGAACATTGGGCATACATTTGGGTCAAATGGATGCTAATGTGTCTCTGTGTTGGACAGATGTGTAACTTGGCAACTGTAACATGGCAATATGGCTCTATGGTCTGCCATATCAACTTTAAAAGTAATAATGCATCACAGCTTGTTTCTGCTGCCCCCAGTTAGAAAAAAATACTGCAGGTTTAAAAAATGTTGGTAATTGTCATCGTACTGTAACTTGTGGTCCCAATTTCAGATTCAGAAGATAAAGGATTAAATTGACTAAATAGAGCTGATTTAATAAGGTTGACTTGTTTTAGGGGAGTTGTAAGCCCCCTTAACCTTCTATGCAATGGGAAAATTGATTGTGGTTCAACACAGCATATATTTTAAAAATATCAGCACAGATAAACAATCACTACTCAAATCAAACTGTATCACATGTGAGATAAAGCTAGTGTCCTGAAACCACTCAAAAGACTGAAATTACTGTGAATCTAACTTTAGAGCCAATGATCTACTGCAGCAGTGTCACATGAACAATGTGGGAGTCCATATTCTCGTCACTCACGACCAAAGCAGTGATATTTCAGACAAAAAGTCGTACGTTTCAATGAAATCACTGCGATCAGTTGATTTTCTCACAGAAGTAAATTTGCACTATTTCACCATCTTGACAGTTCTGACCTTTGAGGGAACGGAGAAAACCGGAAACCAATCCAAAAAAAGAGAAAAATCTCATTACCTGTTGCACGACCCTCAAGTAGTCAATATGTCACCAAGCTTCCTGCAGCGGCTATATTGAAAGGACTCGTGATTGAATTTCATTGTGCTACTTTCTGGTAAGAAGACATCCCAAAGTCAATGTATTCCTAATGTAATTATCACACTGTCTGACTGTCAGTGTCATAGTCGTACCGCTGAGCAGGGGCTGGTTGCGTCTATGCGTGGCGGGCAGTGGGCCCAGGCGCTCCAGCCGCTGGTTCAGAACTCTGCCCAGATGGCCCGTGTGGCGAACACTGCCGACGGTCACGCTGTGCAGGTACACCGGCTCCAGAAAGTGGCTCAGCAACGCCCCCTGCAGGCCCAGGATGTTCCATCTGAGGGGAGGGGGCGATAGGAGAGAATAGAGGAAGTAAAGAGAGTTTGAAAAGAAGATAAGGAGGGAGAGGTGAGGAGAAGGAGGGAGAAGGGGCATTTATAAAAATGTAGGTGACGAGGAGAAAGGACAATGAAGGGGGGGGGAAAGGAGGAGAAAGGGGAGAGACGAGTTGAGAGAGGAAAGGAGAAAAAGAGGGAGAGACAGAAGTGAGAGCTTCAATGACAGGTAGAGACAATTTGATCATTATCTTGATGTGGGACGTGATGAATAACAGCCACTGGACTGACACAAACAGATGCACACACATAATCTGACAGACACACACTCACACACACACACACTCACACTCTTCTCCCACTTTCCCTGGATCACAGACGCAAACCATCACCACCTCCACCAACGACAACACTGCCAAGGGTCAGAGCATCAGCATTCATTACATGGAACAACACATTACCATGCGTGCATTCGTCAGCGCCACTGGGGTTAATGCACCGCACGGGGCTGCAGGAAAGCTTGCGGCGATTGCTCAGTGATAACCTCGGGATTTGTTGAGGGGGATCCACGGGTGACACGTAATCACTGGCACACGCTCGGACGCCTGATACTATAACCAGCTGGTTGTGTGCCACCTACTGTCGAAATCCTCTCTATTTAGCCAGCAGATGCTAATTTATGGAAAATGATAATTACAGCGTTGATTACCATTCCTGCCCTTCCTATGGAGAGTAAAGCCTGCTGTATGGCTGAGCCGCGGCCTCTCCGGTGCTCCGGACTGGCGAGGCCCAATCAAAGGCGAGACATCATGCTGCTAATTTTTATATCATTGCTCTTTTGTTAATCAATGTCTCTTTATCATGGATGCAATTAAAACGGCTGCTTGTTTGGTTTTTTTTCTCCATCACTTAATAATCACTCATTACGGCTTCTTTTGCTTCCCGAGCAGTCAATTAACATCAACGGCTTTCTGGGAATCACTAAAGGCGCGTGTGAAGCGGCGGCCGCCCGCCTACGCTTTACCTGCAATCTGTCAGCGAGATCTGTCCTTCCCTCTCACACAGAGAGGAGGAGCTTTGTTCAGAAAAAAGCACACACACACACACACACACACACACACACACACACACACACACACACACACACACACACACACACACACACACACACTGGCACACAACCTCAGTGCTCCGCCATAACAGAAATAGTTTAGCCTGAAATATTAATTTACCCAGAAAGCGACACCGTGAATCAGAAACATCTTCTAATCTCATGCAAGAAAAGACAGCCATCTGGCTTGGGTGTGTGAATTTAAAGAGAGGAGAGGGGAGAGACCTCTTCTCTCTCTCTCTCTCGCTCTCTCTCTGTCTCTCTACATCTATCCTTTCTTCCCTCCTCCGGTAAACGCCGACCATTAAAGTAATGTGTTCATCTGCATAAAACTGCAGTGGAATTGAGAACATCATCGTTATATGAAAGCCATTTAGGCCCCTCAATTAAATCCAGCTGTCGACTTCAAATCAAATATTAGCGAAGGAGCTTCATCGGGCCTGCCTTGAGAAAACAAAATGATGATTATCAGGTGAAGCAATGATCGGGTGAGACACTGGCCATTATTAAAAATGTTTATGATAAGAGCAAAGATCCTAAAATCCCCGACGGTCAAAGCTGAACTAACTATAATAAAGTGCAGGACCTGAAGGAAGTGGGGAAATAAAAAAGTAATGGGAGGTTGCAAAATGAGTGTGACAGAGGACAAGAGGAGTATCCAGGGGATCACTTTAAGACTGCAGCAGTGCGTGTGTGTGTGTGTGTGTGTGTGTGTGTGTCTGCGGTCCTAAGCTCCTCTCAGTTCCACCCTCCACCCTGACCTTGATAAACTGGCCCTTGGTGACCCACTCACTTTAACGACGGCCACCCATCATTTACAGCAATATAAAAAAAAAAAAAAAAAAAGGAAAGGGGAGGCTGTGGAGCAAAGAGAGTGCGTCTGCCGTCTGGCCTGGCAGGGTGGAGGGGAGGGGGTGGTGGGAGGGAAGAAAAGCAGGGTGTCCCTTCTCCCTCCCCCGTCACTCTATTTTTTTGTAAAGTAATTGCTTTCACCCCCGTTGGTGACCTGGGTAGATTTAATCACACCATCTCCAGCCCTGGCCAACTGAATCAAATTGGTCAAATTAACAGCGGCTCCACAGGAGAAGGGTTCACCTCTCTCCCTCTCTCTTTGGCTGTCCCTCGCTTCCTCTCGTTCTCGATGAGTGTGTTTGTGCCAATCCTTTCACACACACACACAACAGTGGCTCAGCTGTACTCCTGTATGGCTCAGTTGGCACAGTGCGGTGCTTACTAAGCTAAATTCATGGGTTCAGTTCCCGTTGAGGCCCAGTCCTGGCAGAAAAAAACTGACACTATATTAAAAATTGATTTCAGATATGTTAGAAAGTACCACGTCAAGGGTTGAGGTAAAGAATCACTATTGTTGAGTACCTTCATTGTGAACTGGCACAATTTTGAGTGTTTTTAGCCAAGCTATCGTCATGGTTCTAGGGATGGTAACGGCGGTCTCCAGACTGAACATTCATGGTCCCAGACACACCATCAACTGTCCAGTAGTTTGGTTTAAGCCTCAGCTGAGTTTGGTGAGAATTAGCAAGTATTACCAGGCTAATATGCTAAACTAAGATAGTAAATGTGGTAAATATCAGCATGTTGGCTTCGCAACTGTGAGAATTTTAGCATGCTAATGTTAGCATTTGCTAAAAGCAGTGCTGTGCTGTCCCATGTACAGCCTCACAGAGATGCTAGCATGGCTACAGTAGCATTACTACTACTGCAATGACTGGTACTCATAATTATTCTAAATTACTTCATGCTTAGTTACTATTTTACCTTTAAAAGACAAAACAACACATTATTTCAATCAAAGTAAAAGCCACAAAACATACTGTTGCTCAATTTGATACACTTGGTCTGGTATGTAGCTTACAGTGGCTAATGTTAGCAAACCTCAGAAAGACATTGCTGTGTAACTGACATTTCACTTCAGTCATGCTACTGTTACACTGTGTTTCAGCTTTCACATTGTCCCTGTCGTCACAGTTGAGCAAAAGTTACGTTGAATTTGACTGGTGTCATACTTGGATATACTGTATTCAAGTTTGAATTCATCGTAAAACATTTTTCTTTCTCCAAATAAAGTCCCTGCTGCTCACTGACAATCACAGTCCCTATAGGAGCAGATGTTCTGCATCTGGACAAGGAACAAATAGCCTATTTTAAAATCTTTTCAAAATTAGAACATATTGTCACCAAACGATTGAATATCCAGTTAGTGAATAACATCATGCATGCAATATTTGTGTGTGTGTAGGTGGGTGTGTGTGTGTAGACGTCTCCCTCTGCCTGTAAAGATGCTCCAGTGTGTACACACCGATGCCTTCATTCCTCACACACAAGGACAGTGTGAAAACGGAGGCAGAAGTGCAAAGCTGTCCTGATTTAGCGTTGCCGTCTGTCCTGCGCAGGCTTGCCAACATGCATTAAAAATTTACACAAGCTCCATTGTGTTTTTGCTTGACGAGCGTTACCAGTAGTAAACTGGCAAATAAATAAATGGGAAATAGATGACACTGGACTGGAATACTGAAATCATTTCACTAACTAAACTGGCTAGCAAGCCTACAGTAATTTTGGGTCCACTAAAATTCTAGTAAAGAAACCAGGACATTACATTTTGGCATGTACTTGATGAAGTACAAATAAAAAGCCCACAGTGGGTACAGGGTTGTATGACTAATATGCAAGCTCAAGGAGAGTCAGCCCTGCAGATCTGGAGATTAAAACAATGATGTGATTAATACGCTAATTCATTACAACAGGATTAGCCATTCAAGTCACATATGGGAAATCAATAGTCACCACCCGCACTATAAAAGATCTCACATACAGCATGGCTCATGTCAAGACAAACACACACCTACACACACACGCCCTCAGGTAAATATCAGATAAACCTCAGCACGGCTCACATAGTGTATTTTAAAATGCTTTATTTAAACAGCGATCACTCCTTCTCATAAGGAAGTTAATCTTCTCATAAAGTTAAACCTCCAAACAATCCTTTGACAGCTCATCTCTTACGTTGGCCAGAGACCTCCGTGGTGAAAGGATGGAGTTTATGTTTTGATGTTGTGTCGACCTTTACAATAAAATCAAGGCAGTCCATGCACTAATAGCTGTGATTAGAGAAATTAGGAAGTTATATTTAATGGCTTTGGCATTGAAGCCCTTTTTTCTGTTTCTTTCATCTGTTTGATGTTGATGATGTCAACAAAGCAGCATTAAGAAAAAAATGTATAAAGTCAAAATAGTGAAGAAGGAAGCATTTTCTGTGTAGTCCAATATCAAACCTACAGGCCAGATCTACACAATCTCAACCAAAGACAGCGAGGACGGCACTTTATCTGACAAGTAAACTGATTGGATTTCCAGTGTAAACTCGCCAAAAGAGCCTGGGCTCTTTCAGGTATAAATCAGGATGTTCAGAATGGCCGCACGACAGAAAGAGGCTTTTGTCCAATTTAGCTGTGACCCACTCGACAGACAGCAAAATCAACAAGTGAAATGAGGCAAAATACTGTATAAACAGAGAGTTTGATTTTGAGCAGGAAAAGTAGCAACAAAGAAAAAACACAACCTTAGAGCCAGAAACTAAGAAGGTTTCAAAGCCAGAGGTAACATCTTCCTCCACTGACCTGCTCATTTTGTCAGTGCAGGACATGGTGATGAGCTGCTCGCCCTGTAAGACGCCGTCCCACGTCTGGACGGGCCCCCGGCATCGCACCGGTACCGTCCCCTCGCCGGACTCGATTTTGGTCCGCAGGTGGCTGCGCTGCTTCCTCATGAGGTGTCTGCTGCTGTGTACTGCCAACACAACACATACAGTCACAGCCTGAGCTTCATCGCTCCACAGTATGGCATTTCTTATTGCAGATGCTCAATTTAATGAGCTGATAGTGAAGTCTGTTATTTCTAAACAACACAAAGCTGCTTCACATGTAATCATGTCAGTCAGCAGCAAGATTTATTTTGTACATTTCAGACCAAAGTAACTCAAAAGGCACCATTCAGACAGACGTCAGCTAAACCATGCAGGAAACAGTCACACTTTCCAATATTGTTCTAATATATAAAATCCATTATCTAGTGCACATTAAGTAGCACTTACATGTTACATTCTCTGTATAATTTGAGGTGTTCTCGGCTTTTTATTATTGGTGTTCATGTTTAACTAGCTGCATGTAATTGGAAAAAAGCTTAAGTTAGCCAATAAACAATAAACCATTATCATATGTTTCAGTAAGATGACAGGAAGGACAAATGTTGCAATTCCTGCATAAGCATTAGTTTGAATGAGGTTAAAGGCTTATTTTAGGGAATTTAATTGATCATTTTGGGACTGTTGACTGTCTAACTGTTGATGAAGGAAGCATTTGTCTGGACTCTGGATGTATGAAGCAGTCTGCAGTTGGGAAGGAAGAAGAAGGAACCATTCCCCTGGATTAAGAAGTCTTCATGCACCCTTGATACAGTACATATTAGGCACAGTACAACCCTCTGCTTTTGAAGCTCATTTATGAGAGCACAGGACCTTGATTCATTTAAACCACTTCCATGTAGTTTCATGTGGGTGTACAGAGCAGCAAGACCTCTACAGGTGCTAATATCTGTAAATATACAGTATTCGTAGTCTGCAGAGCATGGAAACAAAATCTCCACTTTCAGGCAGAAGAAAGCAGGAAACAGAGGCACTGGATAAATTGTCAAGTTTTCTTGCTTTCAGTGAAATTACAATATGGATATCTCCCTGAAAGGCTGAATGCGTGTATGTTGATAATCGCTGTTTTTATTTCAGTCTCACTTCTTTAGGCTTAAACTCTTCTCTCTTCCTCTCCCTCTCTTCCTCCACGGCTGTTGCGTCGGCTGATGTGACAGCAGCTAAGAATTAAGCCCCGTCTTCCGGCTCAGAAGTGTTTAAGAACAGTCAGGAAAAGGTACTCAGTAATTTTCTAATCTCTGAGAGCGCACTGCAGAACATTTAAAAAGGTTTAATGACCAAAAACGTCGGGTTCAAAGGCTTCTCCAGTGACAGCACCGTCTTTTCTCCCTCTCTCATTCCATCCTTACTGGTTTCATGAAAATCTCACCATGCGCTCCACTGTAGTGTATATTCATAGAGCTGAATAGCAGCTCCAGTCTGTGATGAAAGGAAGGGGAGAACATATACATTCTACTGATGGAAACGGCAGTCCAGATTACATTTCTCAACTCGCAGGCCACCAGAAAAATGCTGGGCAAACCGTCTAAATGAATATACAATTTATTTTCAGCGGGTAAGCAATAAAATGTCATCCAGTCAGCACGGCGTGGCTGAAAGAGGCCAAAGATGGAATGTGACATGAAAAGGATGCCAGCTTCTTGACTGTGTCGGGGGGGGGGCAGAGCAGAGCTTTCAGAATATCTGCCAGATATCTCTGTGTAAAATAAGAGACTGAGAGAATGACATGATAGAGAAAATGGAAGTGATTGCATTAAATAGAAACAGTAGCTTTCTTTGCCCTGCTTTCAGCATCGCCCACCTATGTCAAACAACAGAAACACAAAGGCCTGCTGTCTTACGGTCAGTGGAGATTTCATAGGGCGAGTTGAGCCTCCCGTCCCCACACGGCGACGTGCTGATGTACATGTGGAAATGGACGTTGTCTCTCAACCTGTAGCCGCACTCCTTGTGCCGCACGAATATCGACTCCTCCCAGTCCTCTGGCCTTTTGCTTCAGTGGCGAAAAAGAGAGAAAAGGCAAACAACAAATGCGAGGGAGACTGATGAGGAGGTGGCACCATTCATCACAGCATAAGAAATGGATTTTCACTTTTTTGTTTCCAGTGATGAGGAGAGATGGACACTGGCCCCCTGTCTGACCGCAGACCATTCTCCTGCTGTCACACAGACTCCTGGACATTACTCAGGCTGTCTCAGGGAGAGTTTAACCTGTGGCCTATACATGCTTTGCATTTGAGTCATCATAGTGGCAACATGAAGGTCGACTAAAGATTTGACTGTTAAAAAAAATGATTCAATATAAAACAAACATGCCACTGTAGAAGAAGCGCTGTAACTAAACTGTTTCAAAGCCACTGTGGTGTGTCTAGATGAGCTGCAGCTGGAAAGAAAGTCAGCGGAAAGATGAAAACGTGTCTGAGGTGGTGTGTACTGAGGCAAAGGCAGTTAAAAATGTTTCAACTCGAACAAAATCTTGCTTCATGAATCTACCGTTACTACACTTAAGACAGCTAAGTCAGAAGTTTAAAAATCTCTCCCCCACCCTTGCAGCGTGGCCGACCAGGTCATACATAATCCACCTAGAAAAAATGGGTCGTTGCTTCAGCTGTGAGCAGGAATAATACTTTCATCACTCACACACACATCAGTATGTATGGTACACATAGTATATTTAAACTATGCATCCCAATGCAAAGCACGGCTGCACTCTTTATATAACCTCTCCTCTGTCTCCGATGTCCTTTCAGTGAGTGTAAATATGGCAGTTCTGGCATTTTGTTTGGTCATTTCATTATGAGTTATCTTCCCCATTAGCCATTTTACTCAGCTGAAAAGTCTCTGTACCTGCCATCCAGCATTGTGCTAAGACAAAAAGTCAGTGCTGTGTATGCAAATATGACATTCAACGATCTAGAGTTCTAGCCACTAATCTGATGAATCAGCCTTGCTATCGAGCTCCTCAGGGAGCTCAAAAACATAATATATGCTTATGCACTGGAGGCAGCTTGGAGTCAAAACTCATCAACACTGTCTCTTGATGCTGGTAAAAATCTTGGTGGGACTTTGTGCGCACTGGAGCGTGCTTTACAGGTTGCAAAGGCACACAAAGCAGATACATTTAGAAAAGTGCTAAAAACAAATAGGCCGTTGAGACCCCGAGCTGAACGGGTTGAGTTTGTGATAGTATGCTTAGTTAGCTGGAGAGAACAGCACACATATGGCTCGTTGATTATTGAAAAGTCTCCGGTGCTGTTTCCATGGAGCTTATTGCAGAGGAGAGAGCATTGTTTGGCACCGCGGTGGGAGGTCATAACCAACAAGATATTTAATGATATTAAGCATACTGTAATGTAATGCATGATAAGATTTTCGGAGGCACCTTGGAAACTAAACTCTTTAAAGCCTGTGCAGCGTGTTGGCTGCAGTCTAACCTATTGATGTAACACAAACAGGCAATTCTTATGCATTATGAGTAGTTTAAATGCTAGAGATTATGTAATATTTGGCCACTGTGGTCATAAGTCAACAATTATAGCATAATGAGTCATACCAAAACATACAAACAACTAGAGAGGCGCCATTAAAGTGATCTGACTCAGTAATGTCAGTAACACTGCCATATTGAACCAAAGTTTGCTCAAACTGGCTGACATTTAGCCGCTTTGAAGTTCAACTGAAATCACATTTAGTCATACTTTGTGCAGTCAAAAAGAATGTCGGCATTTTTTTTATGTGTTGTTACTACTGTTTTTTATCATTAAAAGGAAGAAAAAAGGTCTTAGGGAAATATCAAAGTCTGGAGAGGCGTGTCCCTGTCTGTGTTTGACTGACAGCAGAGTGCCGGTGTCACACCGTCAGGTGCGAGAGTCAGAGTAAACAAACTGGTGCTGTAGCCAACATGTCATGAGCAGACAGTGTGTTAAGAGTACGGAGCACATCAGCACCTACCCACACAGAGGTGACATTTGCAGGTATGTTTACCTGCTGTTTAATGTCCTGCAGCTGAGCAGATAATTAGCTCTCTCGTCTGCAAACTGATGTCAGCAGTGCACTTTTCACCGCTGAATGTTTGTTTGGTTGCGGTCATGTTTGTAAGTTAGATGAGAAGGAGACTTCAGCAGGAGCATTAATATGGGTTGATGTTCAGCGTCTGTGGCTCTTAGCTGCTGTCTGGCTCTGTGTGACCGTCTGCTCTGCCTATGAACACTAATGTTACTGCTTTAAGGAAGATTTGATTGGCTGTAAGAAAATAAGGTCTGCTTCTGGATATTCTGTCGACTTAATGCAGAACTACGGAGCCTCATCATGAAACCAGAAAATATCAAATATAAATTTCTCCCTTTTGGTTTCTGATTTTTTTCTCAAAGGAGAGCGCATTTAGTTTTTAATTAGTCTTCAAGGTAAGCAGAAAGTGTACTGAACTGATCAAAGGTGTGTTTTATCACTATTGATTTCAACTTTTAATCTGAAAAAGGAATAATCTGTTAATTCTTTGAAAAGTTACATAGTCTGGCCTCAAGTACACTTTTACACTTCTTTTGTATTGGTCGGTGCTGCAGGTGTTGGTTATATGGGGTGAGTTGCCGACATGAAACTGTAGCAGAACAAGTATGTAGTGTACGGGGCACGCTGATGTTTCTGTTAGATCGCAAATTTGTTTAAAGCAGCAGTAGGAGCTAAAACTAACGAGCTAACTAACTAAAAGCCGCATGCCTTGAAATCATAAACAGCAGTCTAGCATGCAGCGAACACCTGAGCAGCTAACTAACTAACTGATGTATTTGGTGACATAAAAAGGTTTATTGGTCTTTGACATTACCATCAAAATGAGTTTGATATGGCATCAAAATGAATCTGGTGAGTCCACTAGACCAGGCCCTTGATCATCTGACACAGGACTTAGACTAAGACAAAAAAAAAAATAGCTGACAAAATGAGCACTATATGACAGCAAAATAAATAAAAGACATAAGCAACTTGAAAATGTCAATTCAGGCTTTAGGAAACTGACGGGAACTTGAAATTCAGTCGTAAGTCAGTTCACAAGTTATATGGTCAGTAAAGAAGCATGAGATGAAAGCGATCGATCCTGCAGTAATAAGCCAGCCTTCCAGACTACCGATCGACTCGTTATAGCAGGCATTATCTGGCTATTTCAGGAGATTAATGTAAATATCACAGACAATGTACAGAATCCCAAGAAGGAGTCACAGATTTATTACCTCAAGAAGTGTTCAAGTTGAGAGTAGAGGAAGCGTAGTAGGGCTCTGCGGGCCGTGACTTCAGCGTGACAGTCATTGACCACTTGTCCCTGGTCACTCAGATACTCCCCGTTTATACACTTGGTGCCTGTGGATAGCGCCACCACCTGGGCGTGCCTCAGGTCCAGACCTGTTGAACAATTACACACAGATAAATATTCACTTGTTGTGCTCGTCATATGTTCCATTGACCACATTGAGTCCTTAACCTTTGACCTTCAGAGTAACCCTGTGTTTAACACCTGTACGTCCTTCCTCACCTTTGAGGCATTTTGACATTAATAAGAAAGAAGTCCAAGAACACACACACATTCACAAAGAAATAAAAAAACAGACTTAATTCCTAGACTGGAAAAAGTAACGACAAGAGATCCACAGTAAAGTGGCCAAGAGAGAAAAGGCACGATGCTCAGACAATAGATGTGACTTAGATTTCTCTGTTTGTATTTGTGCATAATTGATAAAGACTTGTTTTGCATAATATGCAATAATATGTTGAATTTCAAGCACATATTGGCTTCAAAAAAACATATAGAAGAAGCCAGTAGAAGCCCTGAACCTGGTTCATTTTTGGTATTTTTTTTACTACATTACTAGACTAATTTGTACGGGTGGAGGTGTCATATCTGAAAAATTTTAGAAAATAGACCTACAGTTGCCACAAGGCCTTTTCGAGAATAAATGCTGATAAGGAATGCATTTTCTGTCAATAAGGTCATGATCAGTCATGCTCTGCACCTCTGCACATTTCAACAGTTTTAGACATTGCCAACTTGGCCTAAGGATGTAGAGAAAATACATTTACAAATGTGCCAAAAAATGTCCTGACACTGCTTTGTATAAAACATAAAACACTGTCATGTCATGCAAGTATTTTTAAAGCGGCATAAAATAAAAGCCCAAACTATTTTGTTGGCAGTATCTTTGAAAAATATAAGACAAACTGAAATCAAATAAAGCCAATAAAATGCAAACATAAACAGTGATGGAAGGCTGTAACAACAGACCTCAGACTGAACTTGGTTGTGTTTCTAACTCGATCAAACAAGAGTTTCCTCTGCTCGCGCAGTGAAACGAAAAAGAAAACATAAGAGGAGAACAGGGTAAAAAGGTCACTCTGACAGATAACTTTGGGTTATTTCCATAACCACTGTTCTCTGAGTAGCATGAGTGAGCGTCTCTTCAGAAGCTCCTATCACACCACACCAGCCAGGATTAGCTGGATCCAAAGAGTGAGGGAGGGAAGAGACCCTCCACCTATAAAATGGGCTGACACCACTCCTTCTCATTCAATACGTTCAGCTCTTCACGTTCAGTGGACAGTGGAGTGGGCTGAGTCTCCACCCAGAAAAGGAAACACACTTTTCTCCACATTTGCTTCGAACCCCAAGTTTAACAGCGCTCTGTGTGACTCTGTGCTTGCTTTAATTGTCCTGCAATGAGCTCGTTATTGACATATGTGGCCACAATCTAAAGCCAATTGAGTGGTCTCTCTGTATACTGAGAGGGCATCCATTACATCAAATGAGCCAATCACCAAGGCTTAGAAAACACAACAGAGAACCAGACGGTCTCTGCATCCAAGCAGGCTATCAGGCATGCTGCTTTGTCCACCTGACTGGAACTGGAGGCAGGTTAGACACTCCGAGGGCATTCCTGCAGGAAAAAACATTTTCTTTGTGTACCACGGACCCTTGGGAGTCAGTGTCCTAAAAAGGGGCATGACGGACTGTTTGCACTCTACTCGGTCTAGCACAGCCTGGAGCAAATGTCTCGCATTTAACCACAGGAGTGATGGCATGCACCTTCCTGAGTAAACTTCACAGTTTTATCTTCCCTCTTTTTCTGCTGTTTTGCATATTTGTGACAGCTGCAAACAAAGATTAAGGTCCTGGGATGTTATTAAAGAAGAGGTCCTCATTCTCCTGCAGGACAATCGCTGACTGACCTTGAGGAGGCATATTTCTAATTCCTGGGACAGAGGGGCAGCAGCAGTCACGTTTCTTGGCCCAGCTTCCGTACCAGAGAGCGGATTTTCAGCTCCTGGGTAAGAGCTGTGGAAGGCATCAGATCGCTGCAGGAAAATGTCAGTTTGTCGTGCCAGTCAGTAATGAAGCATTTCAAGGAAGAACGAGGCACAGCAGGATCTTCAAGAACTCAAGGGTGGCTCGAGCAAGAGGCTTGTAACCCTCTCATCTCACCCAGGCGACATTCTCAATGTGAAACATGAAGCAAATGCGACGAGAGAGATCACAGATCACAAAGTCATCCTGTCTCATGTTGGTTTCGTTTGACAAAGAGACACTTTTCTCAGTGAGGATTCAGGCCAGTGCAGGGCCATGTGAGAGCCCGACTGACTGACAGATATACAGAGGTGGTGCAGAGGGGTGGAGGCTGGATCAGCGCGTTAACGGCATGCCATTCCTTCCTTGGCTGCCACAAATCTCTCCCATCGCCTCTGAAAGTCAGGCTTCGCTGGCTTCTGGCAGACCTGCAGGCATCGCCGGCCCGGCACATGAGCTTTTATCAGCCTCGGCCCAGATGGCACTGCGGCGGTGGAGTCCTGACACCTCCACTGATGAGGAATGGGAAGGAGGGCAAGGGAGGAAAACGTTGAGGGAGAAGGGAGTGTGTGTGGTGTGGTGTGGTGTGTGTGTGTGTGTGTGTGTGTGTGTGGGCAGCTGATGAAAGAAAGAGCAGAGAGAAGAAAGGAAAGTCTAAAGTAGTGTGGAGCAAGTTCAACTTTTACTCTAGAAACTGTGGCTGCAAACAAGTATTATTTGTCTTTAAAAAAATCAAATGTTGTATGGATGATGGACCTAAAATAGATATTTTTTTTTTAAAAACAAACTGCCGGCTTCAGCACATTGACAAACTATTATGTTTGTATGTTTTTTGGTGCTTGAAGACAGCGGAACCAAGCTTTAAACAGAACGCTTTTAGGCTGATATGGCAAAGTTGTTCACAAAGAGCTGCTTCTCTGAACATCCAGCAGATACAGAGCAACATTAGCATTCATATTTCGACCACCTGCTCGATGTAAGTCCAATATTCCTTCTCCTTTTAGCTCTGTTTGTGGCCTTCGTTAGGTCCTGAGAGAAATGTCTGAATCTTTGGCTGCTGAATGCTCTGCTAATGTGTTGCTAGCTTTGGATGGCTTTTGTTAGTGCACAGAGAGTTTTTAGAGTTTTTTTTTTGCAGAAAAAAGGTTGCAGCCATCTGAAAATGACAGTGATGAGAATAAAAACAGAAAAGTCGTGGGCCTTAAAACCAAGACACTGAGCTGAAAGAGGCTAAAACGCTCCGCAGAGCTGAGGCTGAGGTAAACAATAATGGTTCACGTTCAATGCTCTTCCATCGAGTCATCCTACACATTTGTCACTCACATGTCTAAATGAGAATCACATCTTTGTTTGGGTGTAAATGGGTCATTAACACAATTACGCATACAGTGTATACACGGCTTCAGAAACACGTCATCCTGTGCATACAGCTGTGTGCAGTAATTAATCAAACATGTCAACAGTTCAAACCATTAAAGCATCTTTTAGCACCTTTTGCTGTTATTATCACTCATGAAGCAACAGTAAATTCAAGAGAAAAGAGCTGCTTAAATCTACTGTACCGCTGCACAGAAAACATACAATATTTATGACTGAACAGCCCGTAAAGATTTCTATATCATGACTTCAACTACTGGCATTCCCTGTAAGCAATGCACCCCAGTTCCTCCTCGGTGATAAAGCAAGTTCAAAAAGGTAACAGACTCTCGCAATTTCATTCTCCTGCTTTTCCTCGCCGTTCCACTTTGCGATTGTTTAGATCAATTTTGCAGTGGATAATTTCTGCTGCGCTGCTCACTACCCTGGCATGAAATTGGCAGTGAGGTTGCCTTCAGTTTGCAGGAGAGAGGAGAGGAGGAGGAGGAGAGATGAATGAGAGAGAGACAGTGAGAGAGGTAGAAAGAGAGAGAGACACAGAGGAGATAGGGAGCCCCACAGGCAGTGCGCTGTTTTTAAACCAGGAATAATCAGCTGCATCACAGAAGTACAAAAAGAGAGGGTCAAAAGGAACAAGGTAGAGTAGAGTCAAAGGCCTGAGGCACTCTTCACACACAAATACATCTGTTACTGGTGATTCAAAGATGTCACACCCCAGGATAACGGCACTGTCAAAAAGCATGTACATCACAGAATCAGACCTGGAACTTCTCACTACGGCAACTGCACTATGGCGCTCAGTGCACAACGCTGTCAACGGCCTTTAGCGTGAAGACACGGCACACGCCGCCTCACCACTGTAACTCGGCAGGTAAACACACTGTGTGACACTACATTGAACTGACTTTCATTGTCAGGTGAACATAGGTACTTATTTAACATGGTATTTTGAGGCTTCACTTAAGTGGGGGGAAAGTGAGGTAGGGGGTATGCTATGAGTCAAGCAAAGTGGTTCAATTTTTCCCATTAAGAATTAAAGGGAATTTGTGCAGGCGATGCCCGCGAACCACATCTGCAAATGTGACAAAATTGCACTTATATTCAACTGAAGTAATATTGCCAGCCTTTTGTGAGGTTAAGTTGGCCAATTCAGCTTATTTGAATCAACATTACATTCAGCCATGGGGATTCTGGTTTCCTCCTGGGAGAAGCCTTTGTGGCAGATCCAGTGCACACAACTCCATCCATCAGAAAAATGGCTGGAGTGCTGTGACATACTGCTTTCAAAATGAGGAAGTCGGGTAATTTTATTGGTCATGACTGATGTCAACACGTGACTGAATGTATTCTTCCTAATGCCCCCCTGCTTTCAACTGTGCCACAAATCTATGTGCCTCTGAGTCACAAAAATAGGGCCCGGTGTCCTCCTTTCACAAAGCAGGACATTATGACCATACCTTGGTCTCTGCTCTGAGGACTAAAGACTGAAGTAAAACTGCATCGGGGGTATAAATCTCACACGTAAAATCTGGAGATATTTTTGCTGAACCCGTTTTTTTCTTTAACTCATCGTATTTATCATATTTATCAAACAGCCACAGCATATGTATCACCTCTGCGTTTCTGCTTAATGTTGCATTACTTCCACCCGACAACACTGGTTCTCGATTTGCTCTGTCTGCATGTTGGCAAAATGGCCTCTCCCAACCAGACTGCATCACACTACATTACACAGCGCTGTAGCAGACTGCAAGCTAGTCGTTTAGGCTGTTACACCACACAAGCTCACCTAAATTTATATTTTGATTTAAGAGGTTAGGCTTCAGATTGAAGGGGAATGGCTGTTCTGGGAAAACAAAGCATGGCGCAGCGAGGTCATTGATGACCAACCAGGGACACACAAGGGAAAAAGGAACATTAAAATCAACGCTTACGCTCCATATGTGGAGACTTTTAGTCTCTAATAAGTGTCAGGCTCCAAAAACACTGGATGCAACTCAGTGACATGTTCCAATCAAGCTCCCCTGACATCAGACCTGGAAAGGTCCCTGGAGGGCAACGGGAGACACTGAAAAACTGTTTTCACAGGCTGAACTCTTCATGTTGTGCAAACTGAACTTTAATTTGTCACAGTGGAGCCTGTTCTTTAGTTATAATGCTGCGATCAAATCAGCATGTTGTTACAGTGCCACTATCAGTCACTCAGAAAAGATGTGAAATACCCAAAAGAAATTGATTTAATTACTGATTTAATTATTTATTTATTTCTAATTCCCCTCCGTCCTCCATGGGAGAGAAAACTCTGTTCGCTTTAGATGCATTCTTACATTTCAGGGTGTGTTAAAGGCATCTAACACACTGTAACAAATAGTCGACCAAAGGAATGCTAATAAATGCTAATAAGGACATTAATTATCCACACTTGTGGAGATCCACTAAAAATATGCAGGAATCCAAATCCATTAATAATAAAAAGTCTTCCTTTGTCAAGTTGTATGTCATTATTTCTCATGAGCACTTTACATTTGACCCATCATCACCATTTAGGAGCAGTGGCAGCACTTTTCTTGAGTATTTCCATTTTAGTTACTTCGTACATCTATTCTACTACAGTTCATAGTTGACGTTGCATTTTTTTATTTCATTATTTGACAGCTACTGGTTTCTCAGTAGGTTAATGTATAACATACTGCATACAGGGTAAATTTCTCCATCTTACCTTTTCCTTTTGAGTCCTAAAAGTCTATTTTTCAAAGAAGTGGATAAATAACTTCAACCTGTTTTAACATTTTATAGAATTAGGCCATTACAACAATGCCCTTATTATGTCTTATTTCAAGATTGTCAAACTTATTTTTAAAGCCTTGAAACAAGTTGATTTCTATAAAAAACAAGTTTATTATTTAAGAGTCAATTAAAAATTACTTTGCAAAAGTGACATTTTTTGCAGTGTAAAATGTAATATACAAGAACACACTTTAGAAATAGAAAAGTGAGGACAAATTGCTAAGAATCATTAAGTGGCAATCATGATCATGAAACAGAAAAATCCAAATAAAAGACTGACCGTGAACTTTACAGTGATCCATTACTGCACCAGGCAACTGCAATCAACACACACTGCAAAGTTATTATCTTTATTCTCTATGGTTAGAAAGCTGGGAAAAATGTTTCCTAATAAGCCCCCCATTATCTCTGAGCACCATAAAGTAGACATTAAAACATTTTCTTCTCCAGCAGAACGAGCTCTCAAGGTCAACTTTTAGTAAACTCATTTATATGCCATTTAGGTTGAGCTCCATAAATCCTATCTTTCATGTGTTCTTTCATTTCAAGATGTTGGGCAATTGCACTGAATGTCATTCATCGCATGTTGTTTCAAACACAGAAAAAGCAGCAGTTACAAAGAAAAAAAAAAAACAGGCCGACTTGCAGAGAGTGGAGAATGTACCCTTTTGAATCTTTATTAGCTTTAACAGGCAACCGCTCTGAACATGTAAGGGTGCCTTTGTGAAATGCTGCTGAAGCTGTCAAATCTCTCTCTGTTGCAACACACCCTGGGCACATCTCTGGTAATTTTTTTGCCTTTTAGTGAGCTGTTTTGTTGCCGGATGTGATTATTGAACGTTAAAATTTGCGGCAGCCGGAAAACCAGATAAAGAGTAGAGAAAAATCCCTATTTGAAAATGGATATGCAGACTAAGAACCATAGCTTAACCGTCATTTGTAATCAACTTGTTTGAAACCCTTTGCTCTCATCTCTTTCTTTGACTCCCTGTGGTATTTTTCCCCACTCGGAGTCTCATCACCCTGCTGAATAAAAAAAAGCGTCAGAAGAAGCTTCTCTCATCCCATCCAACAAACAAGTTAAAAAAGAAAAAGAAGGGGGGGGGGTCTTCTGAGCATTTTCCATGTGGACGTTCCTGATTTTTCATGTCTCTGAGCACATCTGAACACTGTTTACCATCTCCAGGCACCCAATGCTATCTCCGATAGATTCAAATGAGATTTTCCACACCATTTGACAGTGTGTACCGGTGGTTTACTTTAGCGGCCGTCTCGCTACTCTCAGCCTGGTGGCGAGGCTAATCTCACTCAGGTTGCAGCTCAACTGTCTCGGTGGGACTTCGGCAAGGGCGGGGGGTTCGCTGTCCGTCTACAGTTCAAAGACGGACCCTGATTAATATTCCTGAGGCAAAAGCAGAGGCATGAGACACACGGAGAGTCAGAGAGAGAGAGCGAGGGGGTGGCGGGAGGAGAAACAGAACAGGACTCCCTCGCGTTCCTGTCACGTTTGGAGTCTGACTGTACGGACTCTGGCCGCCACACCGCTGCTGCTGCCGCCTCGCTGCGAATGCTTGGCAGCCCTACGTCTGGATCTCTGAAGATAACGTGTGCTATTAATAAACAAACAGAAGCAATTACTGGGAGGCAGAGGAAAAGAGAGAGATTGGATTAGGTCAGGATGAGCAGCGGTCTCACTGAAGTCTAAACTGATGAGCTGCAGCACTCCAAAGACAGCAGAGATACCAATCCCTCCTCACTGACCCCTGCACCCCCAAAGCCTGCAGCCACACAGGGAGATAACACTCCTCTGTGTGTGTGCGTGCATGGATTTGTGTACATGTGTGCCTGCGTGTGTTTGTGTGTCGGCACTCCACATGTGCAGACATTTGTGTGTGTATTGTCCTTTTTGTATTATATCCCACAGACAGTTTTGGAACATTATTTCCACTGTCTCTCGATCTAATATTGCTGTTTAACCTGTTGACACACCCCCTGAGATAACTTCCTGTATTGACATATTTATTTTAACCCAAACCGTGATCTTCACCTAAACCTAACCAAGTAGTTTTTGGGCCTAAACCTAACCAAGCTGCAGCCATTTGGAGGGTGTGTCCTGTAGTTCTGTGGACCTGCAGACTGTCTGACTTGAAATTAATTTGTGACAGTATTAACAATGAAGCCACTGCTGAAGTGGCGTAAACCGCAGTTCCTCAAATGGCCACTTGAGGCTTGCTCCAAAAGTGAGTCAACCCCCATGGGTGTCCATTTTAAAGCAGAATATGTTTACAGCCTGGTCTCTATGGCTAATTTCCCTGTTCACGCCAACTGTTCGGGTGAATTTTTTATAGAAGTCACTTGTTTAAATTACATTAAGGTACATTAAAGTTATGCATAATTACGGGCATGGCCGTTTGAGTGACAGCTAACTGCTAGGTTTCAACAACCAGGCTTCATTCAGCCTGCCTCAGTTCCACCCACGCTCCACCTCAAGCACTGCCAAGGTGGAGACAGCTGGAGCCACTGTCACTGAGCTTCATAATGGCGCTTCAGCAACCGATGGGTGACATCATAGACACTATGTCCATGTTTTGTACAGTCTATGCAGGTAACACCAGCGACTAACACAGCTAACAACAACTAATGTTAAGCTGGCTAACACCAACAGCTAACAACAAAAACAAAAAAACAACAACAATTAATAACACACTTCTCACACACTCTTCATAAATAGCAGGTTAAAAAAAACACAAGAGCTCATTTTGTACAGATTTCACGTGAGATCATCCTGGGGTTTATGCCTGCATCAGTGCGCTCATTATGATAGATGTGCAGCGTGTGGATCTGTGTGTGTTTGTGCGTGTATGTGTGGGAGGCCCCGATGTAATATGCAACAAACAAAACACATGTCTGGTAATAAGTCATTGTTTCATGCTGCAGGAGAAAGGCAGTGTGAGCTTCCTCCTCCTCAGTGTTCCCTCAGTGTGTCACTCAGTTGGGTTTCAGATTAAGTTTTAAGATGATCTAGTTAAGATTTCCACTGTGGCATCTGGAACTCCTGTCAAAGCTGCCTGAGCGCAGCGAGTCCAGCATGCAGCGGGGATGACTGACACTCACTACCATGTCTCATTCTCCTCAGAGACTCTGAATAGTCAATAATTCATCAGGAAGGTATACTCTCCTGCACGAATGCAAGGTACAGGACGGAGTGGAAACTCTCTCTCTCTCTCTCTCTCTCTCTCTCTCTCTCTCTCTCTCTCTTTCTTCCCACCCAGTTTATCATTTTCTCTCAAGAATTTCTTTCCCTTCCCATTTCTTGTCCTTCCTCTCACTCTCTTTCTTTACCTCCCTCCCTCACTCTCTCTATATTGCACCACTTCAATAATTCAAAGTGATATATAAAAGTCAATGAAATTTGCCATACCTCGGGTCATTACGATGCCTGCCAGGGATTTGTGTCGAGCGTGCGCAGGATTGCAGCCGCCCACCAGCGACCGGTACTTCTCCCTCACCAAGTGGAATATTGAATCGGCAAAGTCCTGAAAAACACAATCGCTCCCTTAATTTCTACTGGACACAATCTACAGAGACTGACTTCACAGGTTTCATTTCACTGTATAATATTATCACTTCCCTAATCTGTTCAGGTAATACAGTGAGTTTTTGGGGAGCTTGGCTCAATTGTCAACTTACCTGTTTTGCTATGAGTACATACAGAAATCCCCCCAAATATTCTCTGTGCATGGTTATAGTGACTCTACCATACAACATGCTGAGCTACAGTAGCATGACCAACAGAATATGGTTTTATGTTTATCATGACACTTTGTTTTTGCTCATATGACCAAGATTACTCTAGGAACCATTTGGGGTGAGAAACGTGTGTTCTCCTCTATTGTGGAGTGCTTACAGTCTGCACACAGTCCGCCATTGGGAAACACTTTTTACTTGCACATGTACAGGGCAAGTACACCCCTGATATTCATCCAGCGCACAACTGCCAGTATCCCACTATCACTCAACACAGCGTATACTAAAGGGTCTATGGGGACAGAAACAGTGGATTTAGTGTTGACACTCTCATCATGGAAAGGTTAAGTTGACAAAAGGGGCTTAAACTGTAATTTATGTATACTGCATGTTTCTTTTCAGGTGTGATGTTTGAAGGATGAGTATTCAGGAGGGTCTAAAGAAAGATTCTATTGAGTTGCATTATGTGAAATGTAGAAACCAGCATATTTTGGAGCATGACCCATGCTGGAGACTAAAAGTGAGGATGACTCGACCACTGATGCTTACATTCTGACCATTCTTTCTTTATTCTGTCTCTTGTGAGTCTTAACTTTGTTAAAGTGCAATAGTAAATCTCTGCAGAAGTCATAAAAAAACACACAAACAAAACAGGAAGTTGAATAAGGTTTTGCTCTGTGGTCATAGGTGAAAATCCTCAAAACCTTCAACCCAAGAGGGCGGGGAACATGCACTTCAGTCTGTGTACCAAGAAAAACCAGAAAGGAAAAAGGAAGAAACCTCGAGAAGAGCAACAGAGGAACGATCCCTCATGTAACACATGTCCTACTGCCGGTACAGAGTACACCGAAATAACAATGGTTACACCATGATTAGATTGTACAATGAAGAAACTGTGTAACTTTGCACACACAAAGCTTCAGCTCCTTTGTGCTGAACAGTACAGTGTTCCAGTGTTGTGCTGTAAAAAACAACCTCTCTTTGCGCTGTGAGGCAACCCAGAAGATTTACCACCAATTTGACCAGGTCTTTCACAATAGACAATGCAGACAGCTAAGGATTTACTGACGATAACACTAAGTATGAGCAGACCTCTGTCCTTCCCATCTCACTTACCAACACTTCTCACCGGATATCTACTAAATCTACGCTGCTGAACAGATGTTGCAAAGACATATGGATCATATCCACGCCTCTCTGAACCTTTAATGCTCATTACTCTAGTGGTAATTAAGTGCTTGGTTTCTGAGCGGCCTTCATGCCAACTGTAGAGCATAAATGGATCACCGGGAGATGGCAACAGAGTGGCAGCAGAGTGGGCCTTTTGGACAGATTGAGCCCCCAGTAGCTAAAAGGACATCAACAGATGTCATGCTGACGGACGCATAGAGTGAGAGAGGAGGAGAGAGATTAAGGGTGAAAAAAGGCAGCGAGAGGGAGAGAGTGACTGAATTAGTGAGCATATTGCACATTATAGCCCTCATCAGGGCTGTGAAATATTCTCACAGTTGGAACTGGCGGTCGAGGTGCTCACAGCTTGTGGTGCTGTGGGTGGTGTGTGTTCATGTGTGTGTGTGCGCACATGCACATATTGCTGCTCTCACACTGGTGTCAGCCTAAAACAGAGGAGCAACAGGGAGGTGTTGTGAGAAGTCAACAGTGAATACTTTTAGCACTTTGTTTCAAGAGTTGCAATGATGCTTTATCAAGCTCTGTAACAGTGACATGACAGGTCACCTCTGAGATGAATGCCGCTCTCTTTAACTGGCAAGAAGGACAAGAGGAAGAGATCGTTTTCCTCTAAACTTTTCATCTCATGCTGTTTACTTTATGCTTGAATAATCAAGGCTGTCTCTGAGCATGCTTGTTGAGCTCTAGCTCAGTGCAGCCCTTGTTGCAGTGGGATAAAATAAACAGAAAAATCGAGTGGACGGATAGATTTTCCACACACATTCAGTGCAGAAGTCAATTTATTTCACAAAGACATTCCCCTTTTGCAAGAGTGACTGCTGACATCATGCACTCAATTCAGTGCTCAAGGACTGTTAGTTATGTATATGTAGAACTGCATCTATAACTGGTTACCATATCTTCAAAAATCTCCTGATATTATCATGGAAGGTGTGTGTCAAGCTCTTCAAAGGTAATATTCTTAAAACCTTATATACCAGTGTTACACTGAGGAAGAATTTTTTTTTATCCAAAATTTTACGAAGAGCCTTCCTACATTCAAACAATATTTCAATAATCGGCAACAGCGCTGATAATCAATTGATCATTTCAGCTGTTTATCAAGCTAAAATGTCTCTTTTATGTCATTTTAAATGGTTCCTCTTTGGGTTACGGACTGTTGATGGGGTAAAACAAGACATCTGAACACATCACCTCAGAAACTGCCATAGGCATTTTGCAGTATTTTCAATTTTTTGACTTTTTATAGTGTGTAGACTGGTTAAAAGATGTGCACCTGTGAAGTGAAAAACCTGTATCGCCTGATGGTCATCTTTTCAGGAGGAATTATTTCCCAGATTTCATCAACCCAAATGTTGCAGAATCTTCAGATTCTGCAGGAGCATGTGCTACAAAAATGTGGGAAAAAAAAACAAAAAACCAAAAAACCTTGTTCCTTGTACCTGAAAGTGACATCCAATTAATTCTAACAGAATCCTGCGTGGCTTGGCAGCGTCAGCTGGTGTCGGTCACAGTGTGAACCCTGAGTCAAGTCCTCCATCCCTCCTAAAGGCCTTTTCATTGATGACATTACAGAGGTGAGAAGAGGTGGCAGCTCAGAAAGGCCTGGAGAGCAAAGGTGGAATAGACCCTGGCACGCGGCCCAGCTTTGTGTCCCTTCCTCCTGTTTCCCTCTCCCCCTCTCCCTTTGTTCTCTCCCCTCTCTCCCCCTTCACCTCTCTCTGTCAATTCACATTTCCTCTTCTTCTCTTCCCATCTTTTTAAGTCCAACTCTTCAGATTGTGGTCCCGCCTTTCCTTCCTCCCCTTCTCTTCTCCCTTTAACCAGCCTGCCTCCTCCTCCTCTTCGTCGTCAGGTTTCTCTCCCTCTCTCATGCTGGTGTGTGATAGAGGGCAGTGATGTGCCAGACTACGAAGCCAACAGTGAGTCAGAGCCTATAATTTCCTCATCCTGTGAGCCAGAGTGTGCAAACAACATAATCTACATCACCTGACAAAAAAAGGAAAACAGGCTGTGAATTACAGCTGTGGTCCCCTTCTTAACAAATAAACCTCTTCCACTTTGTCTGTTTATATGAGCTAATATCTAAATACACACATCTGCCTGTTCCTGCATTTCTCACACTTTACCCCATCATTTTTCTTAACCTACACACACAGTCTCACACACACAGTCGCGCACACACTCTCTTTCCTCAGCGGGGGAGTTGACTGCCACTTTCAGTGTGGGCCTAATGTGGCAGAAAAACGGGGCCAAGGATCTCGCTCCTCAGTCAGACAGAACATCAGTGCGACCTGCCACACAGCGAGAGGAAGGCCGGCGTGTGGCTGGCTGGCTTCCTCTTGGATGAGCATCAAGGTTAACCCCGATCCGTATAGCTACATTTGGGAATTCGGTGCTCAAAATCTGTTTCAGGTAACTGATGTAAGCTCCACTCGGAAAACATCTCGGGCAGAACCAGCTCAGAGCAGAAACTGCTGTCGTGGCTGTTGTGTTCCTCACCCCACCTGGTGTCTTTTCTGCATTAGTTCTGACCAATTTACTTAGATATTCCCCTGGGCCTCCTCAGAGTGGAGAAAACAAGCAGCAGTAGTTATTTGGTGACTGATATGGCTGCAGAGGATGAGATTTACTGCAGCCATACCCCAATCAGTCTTAATGAAGAAGAGTTGTTGAAGTACAGAGCAACATCAGAACTGATGCACTGACCTTTGACTTTTCTGCATCTTAGGCAGTTATTTGATGTCAAAGAAGCTAAGTGTCAATGCTACCAGGACGGACAGCATGCTGATTTGTACTACAGTGATAATGGCTTCACCAAGACAATTCCTGAGCCAAACTTGGCCATAAACTATTTTATGAAAACACTTTAATTCAATGGGTTGTTCGCAGTCACATGATGTTAAATTCAGATGGAGGGCAGGAAGTGAAAACCACAATGGACGCGATGGAGGAAAGTTCTTACTGTGCTAGTTTAGATGAAATTACGAGAAAAATAAAAAGAGAAACTCAGATCATATGTTGGATGTGACCTTTATGTAATGAAGACGAGCGAGAAACCAAATGAAAGCATATAAAAGTATGGAAGCATACAACTTTTTTTTTAGCAGTTTGATTCATGACCTCAGTCGCAAAGTGGTCCAAGATGACTGTCAAGTGTTTGTTACTGATACGGTGAACTTGCTAGCAAACAACTGAAAAGCAAATATGAAGTGACATGAACATTCAATTGGAGTCCTGATGGTCACCTGATGACTATAAGTCCAATATTCACACTCCTTTTAGCTCTGTTTTTGGTCTCCACTAGCTTTTGAGGGAAATTTTTGGCTTTTTAGCTGCTAAATGCTCCACTGTGTTCACCACCTAGCTTAGTAGCTACCTTTAGATCCAGTGGTGCTGAACAAGTAGCATACAGTTCAGTCTGGACTCACGCAACTGACACTTCTCGCACGCTCTCATGCCACATGACCATTTTCCTCACACAATGAAAAACAAATTGATAATAATTGAATGAAAAGAGGACACTGACAAAGGACAGACAAGACAAGAGCAGTATAGCACACATACAGTACTGCAGACCATCAGGCAGAACGTGCGGACTATACACAAATCTATTATAGCCCATTGTAATCTATTCCCATGCATGCTGCTCAGAGTATCTCAGTCTGCTTCTGGCAGCAGCACAGCGTCTCTCCCTCTCCTCTCACACCGGGCTCACACAGGCACAAATGAGAGTGACTTTATTGTAACAGGGATGCTGTCCCTCTGTCCCTCTGAAGCTTTCTCATGATTCCCAATTACAGGGTCTTAGGTCAGCAGAATGCAAAATCATGAACATAATATGCATCCGGGGTTTCCTGCACGCTCTCATGCTGCCTGATCAAATCTCATCTCAAATAAGAGAAAGCCTGAATACCACTTCCTCGTGAAAAATATAATTACATATTGTAAATATGCTTTCTGCGCACACAGGACAAACATGAAGCTTTTTTATGAGCCCAGAGCACACAGTTTGTGTGGCTTTGGCTGACAGAGGCCCACACACATACCGCTCGAACATCTAAAAACACCTTTCGTGCGTGCAGAGTTTTGCTCACTGTGTTCTTCAGTTTCACACCTTTGACAAATTGAATTGCTCATAAAAAAATACAACCTTTAATACTATTAAGACAGGTAGTTCTCACCAATAATGTGACCCTGGAACCATGAAATCATCATGCGTTGGTATTTATCCCAGCTCTTTTTCATCAGACAGTACCTTTGGTTAATAGCGCCTTTGTAGTCTTATCAGTAAATATAGTGAAAGCACCTCTGACATCAGCTCCTCTCACACATGCAGCCTGTCCTTGAAATGTTCAGGCACATTTCCTGCATGTGGTCATGTGTGAATATGAGCAGGGGATGATATTCAGGGATATCTGTATTACCAGTTTCCCACCTGAGGGAAAATGCTGGCATGGCTGTGTTGACAATGAAAGCACTAACATTGCAGGGACAAGCACGTAAAGGTTTACGTACGTCTGACAGAAGACGCGTGGAGCAAGCGAACCAATCGCACGCTGACGACATATCTGGATCTGCGTCTTGTTTAAGACTGCCTCGCCAATAAAATGCACCGACTTTCCAGACAGCCCAAACTAAACAGAAAAGTCGGCAGCCCCGTCCGTCAAGCTGAGGGGAGGAGTCAGGTGAGAAATCTCTGTGGCTTCATCACCACGAGCGACTTCTTTTAAACAAATGCAGTCATGTGATTCACTGGTAAGGACATTGCAGCTGCATTAAGCATGGGTGTGCTGTCGGGTTCTGCCAGTAATAACATTTTTCAGAAACCCACAGAACAAAGTTTCAAAAAACGATAAGGATCTTGAATTCATTGCTGGCCTATTTTGCTCAACTTTCCTTCATTTTTTTTTTATCTGTCCATCCATCCATTCACCCCTCCCTCCCTGCCTCCTCTTCCTCGCGCCTCCACCTCCCCAGCTGTTTGTGCATGTAGACAGTTCGGCATCTATCTCCAAGGTAATGTGGAATGTCACCAACAATCCTCCTGCCGCCTTCCCTCTGAAGTCAATATTGTGCCAGAAACACTAAATGTCAGCGGGGAAAATTTTCTCCGCTGCTGTCTGACCTAGAAGTGTGTGCATGCTGGTAGGGGTGATGATATGAGTGTGTGTGTGTGTTGTGAGGAAGAAAAATGCTCAACTGTACATTTCTTGTTTAGCACAACGGCCCCAAAGGGAGACGATGACTGAAGATTCGTCAGTGGTTACAGTTGAAGGCCTTCCATAACGTTCTCCATATGCTTCCATGTAGTACCTCCCTTAATTTGGTGAGTGTAAAACTGAGGGAGCCACATTGATTGTGTGTGTACACGTGTGTCACTCTGTTCAGGGTAGCAGGGGGTGGATGTGCGCTTGATTTTACCCCACCCTCAGGAAAACACACATGCACGCGCGCTTCAACCCACCACCCTCACCACCTTATCGCCCGCCTGCAGAGCGGCCCAGGCAGCATAAAAACGGGGCCATGTCTTATATTTCTTTATAGAGGTATTTAACAATTCATTCTCCCGAGTTTTAATAGTGTCTGCCCTCTGCCTAGATATCTCCCCCCCAACACCACCATCAGCCCACCCTTCCCTCTCCCCATCCCTCGCCTGCCGCCAAGCATGAGGCTTTTGAAAATGGATATCTATTCATTTGGTGGAAACGTTGCCTCTGGAGGCTTTTTAGATTCTCAAAAAGCCAGACTCCTTGCGGCAAGACAGATTTCCCTCTTGTTTGTTCTCCATATGACACATAGCATCACTCTCACTCCTAAATCTTTTGCTCATTCTCTCTGTCCCCCAGATCTGAATCACAAGAGGAAAAAATGAAAAAAACAAAAAAAAAACAAAAAAAAAACCAAGATATGTCAGTGCTGGTGCTCAGATCTCCTTTCAGTGGTTCTTCTGTTGTCTCGTCTTTTATTGACAGTAAAAGATGCCGTTGTGTCATGTGATGACAACAAAGTGCAACCCAGAGAAGCTGAACTGTGTACAAATTTGGAGAGTGCTGTGAAACACTCCGGCACCTCGCCTCTAACTACATCCAACCTTTTCTTGTGTGATGGCCAGATGGCCCTGCAGCCTGTGGAACAGATTTCTCTCAGTGTGTGTGTGTGTATTTGTGTGTCAAACTTTTTGCCTGAACAGCGGGGTCTTGTCAGTCCGATCAGACAGCCAGGCTGCACCATGCGGCCGTCGTCATCATAAGAAGAGGTTTTTTTTTCCCTTTCAAACCACAAGCTTGATGTTAGCGAGCGAGAACAAAGGAAAACGAAGGAGCACAAGAGAGACAGAGCAAGTGACAGAGATTGTGCAATTGATCTGTCTCTGCCACAGCTCGCCTGACCTTCTTTCCCTGGTGCACAAGAGCAGGGGGAGATGGGACGCTACACCACAGGTTTCCGACAGCAAAGCAGAGCTCAAGCAGAGATTCATCATTAGGGCTGAAAAGGTGGAAACCAAGACGATGAGCCTGGTGCATATGGTAAGGATCAGAGTCGAGGAATGATGGCCTCACCCAAAAACCAAGGACACTACTTCCTAGTGGTGATGCTAAACATAGAAGTAGATCATTATTTCTTTCCTGTTCTCCACTTGGGGTTACTATCAATCCCTTTGGCCCAGTTTTCTGTACGGAATCAACTGCAAAGCAAAACACAAAGGCCACAGAGAGCCTGGAATATACAATGAGCTTTTAGCCGTGCTAGCAGCATGGCCCAATGGTGAAGCATGATTGATGTCCATTAAATTTTGACATGCACGGTCCCCAGAGGATGAATCTGTCTGACTTGATCCCCTGACTTTTCCTCTGACGCCACAAGCAATTCAATTTTTCCAGTGAGCTTCACTGAACTGTTCCAATCCAATTTGAAGGACTGGAAAAAAAAATTTGTTACAGACATTTACGCCCACTTCCCCTGACCTTTCATCAAGTGCCATCAACAGGCCGAAATTTGGTTTATACCAAAAAAAAAAAATAAATAAAAAAATAAAAATGAAAGACTAATGATCCCATCAGCCTTAGCTCCTACTCTGTTTAGTGCAAATTGTTAGCTAAAAACAAGCTATTCTGTAGTCAATGTGGTAAACTTTACACCAGCCACACATCAGCATGTTAATATGCTGATGGTGCGACTCCTAGTCTTGTTATTAAGATGCTTAGAGGCTCAGTCAGACGTTTTATGACAATAAATGACAGCATCACATGTTTTGTCCATGCAGAACAGAGAACATGTATAGTAATTCATGGATAACATAAAACTAAAAGGAAATTGTCTAACCCAAACTTTGGTCACAGCTAACTTCATATATCCCCGGACTGGTTACATCTGCTCAAAGCCACTAATGCTCTTAAGCCTAAATCCAAACATTAATTTGGGAAATGAAACCCAACATTCAAGCCAAAATGAACGGAAGCCACTGAATCATGACCACCAACCGCAGATGTTAAGCGCGACTGACTCTAAAACTCATTATCAATCTAAATTCTCCTCATCTGATCAAACAAGCACAGTCAGTTATGACAACATAGAAGCTATCAGGGCCTGGTCCATGTGTGGCGCCATGTTTGGTGTGGTTGTAACCTGGAAATTGTGCTTGCCAGGTTCCCAAACAACCTTCACCGGCCCCCCTCAGCATGGTTTTTTTGTGGTTCGCCCATGTTCTCTGCTTCAAAAAGAAAAAAAAAAACATCTCTACAGCGTTAATTCCACTGAGCCATCACTGATTGTGCAGCAGGTTATAAAAACAGACATTTGCCAGAGGGGCAAATGTTTATTTGTAGATGTCACACATGAGATATATTCACAGGTAATGCTGCATTAATCAGCACTTTGGCTCTCTGGTTCATCTACATCTCGTTTGTAAAGAATATAACGTTGGGCCCAATAAGCTCATATGAAAATTGATTGCTTAAATAAAAAAGGTCCTGGGTTGTCGTTATAATAAGTGAAGAGAAACTGTGTTTGCTGAGAGTAAAGATAGTAGGCTCGCAAAATGTAGACTGCTGTATGTGTAATTTATGGAGGAAGTGTATCTTTATATGCACTGCTCAGATTTGGTATTTTAATCATCAGACTCTTTCATTAGATTCTGAATAGAATAGAATAGAAGCTGCTTTCTTCAATCGGCGCCTCGGCCACTACAAACCAGCGAGAAGAGCACAGAGAAAAAAATATCTCATGTTCTAACTTTGACAGGAAAGAGCGTGTTCATGTAACATCCCATCACTCACAGCACAATAAGAAGCTGATTGCACTAATACATTTTAAGAGCCTTTAAAGAAAGCCTGGGAGATGAGGGAAAAAAGCCCTCTAGGCTTCAAGCATTTCTTTTCTTTCTTCTGCTGTTTGGTGTACAATTTATCTTAGATTTTGCGCATAAGTTACTTGAAAGTACCTCCTTAACACTTATGGGTCAAAGTTGAACTTTTAGTCAGTGATTATATATTCAAAATAATGGCTGTAATACTGATACTGTATGAAGGCGACAGAAGGGTAAAAGTTTCCCATTCATACTTGTAATTTTTAGATTGAATTATATTACGCAATAAGTACTGTAATTAACATAACTAAGAAATTAGAAATGCAATTATGTCGCATTTCCTCCAAGGGGATGTACATAAAAGCCACTACTCGCACCATCAGTTGTTCTTTTTTTAAGTAAATCCGTGTGATGATGCTCCACAGGGCCGCTCCTCGACTTCCCAAGGAACTGCCTTACTCGTTTCTGCTTTACTAGACAGTTCACAGTTTAAAGTGACTGGATAGACCATTAACATCCTGTCCCTGAATCTGCCTTTAAAATATGTACAGGGCAGGCAAAATGACAAGAGGGGGAAAAAAAAAAAAAGGTTGAGGGTGAGAACGGTTGAAGCGCGTCTAAGTCGTTTTGGTATAAATCCCCTCTGATTAACCTCCATGGTGGAGATAAAAGCAGTGATATGCCTGAAACGACTTAATAATGTCAGGCACGGTGTAAAACACACACCAGCGGCTTTTTACATTATGCACCAAAGGCCAGCAGAGGGACTCCTGCGAAAAGATAACATGACCTACCCCCGAGAGAGATGGAGAGAAGGGAGGAGAGAGAGAGGGAGAGGGGGAAAGAGGGAGAGAGGGGAGACGAACAGGCAGCCACTTAGGAGAGGGAAGGAAGCTGAATGGAGACAGAGGAAGAAATGAGAGGGTCAGCAATGAGGATTTAACAAGAGTCTATCATCTACAGTACTTTGGTGACTAAGGGAGGATGGAGGAGGAGGAGGAGGAGGAGGAGGAGGCCACTCCAAAGGCCCCTGAGGGCTGTTCACACAACTCCCATTAATCTGCACATGATTCAGCAGAGAGACAGAGAGAGAGAGTAAGACCAGCCTCGGTGGTCTGCTGTATCATTCAGGAGATATACAGAGATCATATTCTGTAGTATGAAATTCTCACATATCAGTAATAATTTTGGACTTGTCGTGATATTGAACAGCTGTCTAAGAGATTTATTAGCCACTTTGAAGAGACAAGCTCTCCAATAAGCACTTATCAACTGCAACTAATTGTCAACAGTTATGAATCCTGAAGAATTTCCTGTCTTAAGTGACTTCTGAGTTGATTACTTTCCTTAATTTAATGCTGAAACCAAGCGCATACCTGTCTATTAACACTGGAATAATGTGTTTGAACATACTGACATTTTTCAGATAACAGCTGCCAGAAATGAATATATGGAGATTTTCAAGATCTTTGATTTGCATGGTTGAACAATAAAGGGGAAAAACAAAGAGAACGTAAGCAGTGTGCATTGCAGGCGCACATTAGAAATGCGTCACGTTGTCAGGTGCCAACACATATTCAGATGCTGGTCGGGGAAATGTTCATTTCTGCTTAGAAAAACATGTCAAACAAGTTTATTACAATATAAGAACACGTCAGAGGCGCAGTATGTCATTAGACTTCCTGTTAAATAAGCCAGTTTTTGCCAACGTATAGGAGCCAACATGTTAACAGAAATGTATTGAAAAACAAAACACAAAGAAGCATCCTCGTTAAATCAGGCTCGAGTTAGAGGAGTTTAAAAATCCTAAAAGCTGCACACACTACAATATTACTGCTTCGCCAGAGAGAGCAAAAGTCCCATAAACTCCTCACAAAGACAATCTGCACCAAACAACGATAGGAACCAAGGCCCCAGACCAGATTTTTGTTAGTGCCTGACTCCACCTAACTGCTGGCTAAACCAAAAATAGGCAGAGTGTGGGTGGAGCCGAGGTGGGCTGAATGAAGCCTGGTTGTGGATCCTAGCAGCTAGCTGTCACTCAGAGTGGCCGTGTTATGATTATGCAACAACTTTAAGCCTTAATGTGGTGGTCTATGGGGATTGAGTCGTTTTTGGAGCCAACTTCAAGTGGCCATTCGAGGAACTGCAGATTTTGGCACCTCTGCTTTGACTTAATTTTTCAGGCCCAGAGGTTGCTGCTTGATCAGAGATAAATCATCCCAAAACGGCTGCAGTCTGAATCCAGCTTTAATGGACAAGCACAGATTACATCTGGGCCATAGTTAGCAGGCTCGTGTGTGTGCACCAGTCAGCGTTTTAACGGACATAACACAGGCTTCCTGTTAACTGAATCTCTTTTCAGCTCATTCATTTTGAGGAAATACATTTTCTACATGAAAAACAAACAAACAAAAAAACAAACTAAAATAAAACATTTGTTCTTCGTTGATGGATTGTTACATCTGTAGGTTTTCAAATGATAATTCAAAATGAAGCTTTCAGCTATGTGCTTGGAGAGTGTGCACAGAAGCTAAATCACCGATTATTTTCATGAAGAACCTGGTTTACAGATTTTTTTTTTTGGTTTGAAGCAACAGCATTTTCATTTGGATGTGCTTTGACCTTGCAGGCCAGATGGCACCCGTCTCCAAGTCGTATTATGGACTGGTGTGGCCCCTCCCTTTAGGCAGGGTGATGCAGGTTTCACTTCAGAGTTTATACAGTCAGTAAATACAGTACCCTGACACCACACTAGTATGGTTTTTCCAGTCATATATGTGCTATAAAATAATAATCAGAAAGACATAATATTCACTAGCTGTGGTCAGAGACAGACGTCTATCACAACAGAGGTGTGAGACATTGAGTTTTTAATAAAAGTCACATATTGGCATGATGTGTGTGCTCAAAGATTTATCAGTCCGACTCTATTTTCAATCTCTCAACGGAGAATTTCTGTCTGGAATCTGTAATATTTTACACCGGAGCAGAGCCACAGCAATAATAACAACAACTGAACGGTGTTTGTGTTTCGACATGTGGAGAGGCTGCAGCGACGGCTTTAAAACATTTGGGAGGACGGCAGGATCTAGCATCGCCTTTCATGTCTTGAAAGAGCCCAGCCATTCAAATGGCTCCTCTGAAGCACTGCGATGGTTCCCTCCAAAGGGTGGGCGATTGTGTCGGCCTCTGCCCAGACGCAGCGGCTGCACCTCCATCTCTGCTGCTCTTGAAGATACCGCTGTGGCTCTTTTGGCGGGCTCGACCCTGGCAATCAGCGAGACTTCAAACCCGAGCGCCACCCTTTGAATGGTGCCCGTGAACGTCTGTTGCCAAGCACCGCTTTCCCCTCGGCGTGGAGATTAGAGACGCAGACGAGGGGAAACACTGGCGCTTTCAGATGCTTTTCTGTCTCCTCGTCAAGCAATGCCTGTAACATAATGTACTGTCAAGGGTACAATGTGCTGCTAATACCAGCGGAAATACAACAAACTGACTGTTCATGATGACGACATGACGCCTAGTTCAAGTGCTGCCAACATTAAGTTTACCCTAATAATAATAATAATGTTTAATAGTTAAAAAAGAACAGTATCGTAAATGTCCTGGCTGACTTAGTTGTGTTAAAAAAAAAAAAAAAAGCCTTTTATGGCTTTTCAGCTGGATTTCTTGCAGTGTGGTGAGTCCATTTGCTTCTGAAGGAGTCATTTATCCAGCGGCCTTCCCTCTGCTGGTGACTAAGTGTGGACCAGACTCTGTGTCATGTCTGTGGGTGCCGCTGTGGCCAAAAGGCCCTACAGCCAGCCATATATCATCAGATATTGATATGGTTCCACCACAGCGCCATGGCTGACATTTGATTCATAGCCCTGGGTGCTCTTTTTGAATTCCTAACAGTCAACAAGGGATCATGGGGAAATGTCAATGTTGTGTTGGTTTGGGGCGCACCAGTGACATGAGGGAGGCTGCTGGAAACAATGGAGGCAGTCCGGACAGGTAGCTAACTTTGTATCCAGCTAATGGCCCTATGGTGCGTGACCGTTTGAATCGCTTCTTATTCAGAGTTCAGTCTGCTTAGCAAGTTTGATTTCAGTTAGTCTTTTTAGCATAGCTCAGTGACAAAATGTGAAAAGTTCTTTTGGCCATTGTGCATGCACCATTGAGGAGGTCCCTAACTTCAGGTTGGGAGTTTCAAGTCTGTTGTCAGTGATGTATCAAGAGGAAAGAATAACAGCTGACAGACATGAATTAAGCTTTATCCTGCAGCGTCCAGCCAATCTGTTGAGAACTGTCGAAAAGCTATTGATGGTGAATATTACTGCAAAATGCTGAGAGTACATTATCTATTCATATCCCAAAACATATTCATATTTGTTTAGATTCTGGCCCTGTGCATTGTTGTCAGGCAGCCTGAGGTTAAACGAATGCTGACCCCATAGCTTCAAATTTTACCCATCACCACGTTACAGCTGCGACTGAAAGATGTCATGCTCCTCTGTGAGGTGAGGAAGTTAACCTTTGTCGGCTTACGACAACCTTTAAAAATCCCCCCGGACAAACTGAATGCATGCATGTCGAACTCCAAGCGGAGCTTTTCTTTGAGGTTTTCTCCCAACAACGGTGATATGTTGATCCTGCAGACAGTGGCTATAAGTTTACACCTGCCCTTTGGAGAAAACAGCACTGCTCTTTTCTGCACTGATGAATGTGGCCTCTAACAAACATTCCCTGACAGAAGAGGCTTAAACAGTGCATGATCCCTCTCACCACCAACCGCTGTGCGCACACACACACACAGTTTGCGCGACATAATATAATATGCACTTCACAGCCCGCGGATGAAATGAATGCAAATAACCGCGTGAGAAAGCCTATTGAGTGCACCAGAGAAATCAGTCTGTGGCCCCTGCTCTTTTAACATTTACTAAAAATCCATCACGTGCCGTTTGCAGAGTAAGCAGAACGGCAGATAGACTGTAACAAATGCTCATGCTCTCTTTTGTCACCTTTTCTTTCCTTTCTGCCAAACCTTTCAAGTGCATACACATACTTCATAAGCTCCTGCAGGAGGCCAGCAGAGAGAGCAGGAGAGGCATGACAATAGACTGAAAGGAGAGTCAATATTAAACTGAGGAGGAGAAAAAGGCAAAGAACACTGAAGGTCTATACCTATTGTGCGTGTGTGTGCGTGCATATTGTGCTTCTAAGTCTATGCCTCCCTTTTAAAATTGCACATCACTGCTCAGTGCTGTCTGATGTGTTTCTCTAATGAATGAGTGTCAAGCTACTAAGCGCTGTTCAGGAGATTTAAGGAGATTCGACAATCTTCTTTCTCTATTCCTTTTTCATGTTTTTTGTCCTTCCTTGCAGCTCATAATGCATGCTGTTGCTATGTTGGCGAGCGAGGTGAAGAGTGGTCAGAAAAGGAAACTGAGACAAATGAGACGTTCACCTTAATACCGGGAGATCATCGTCTCTCCACCTCCCCAATCTGTGGACGCGTCTTCCTCGCCACTGGTTAGGTTAAGTTTTAATAACAGCGCTGAGGGAAAGCACAGAATGTCAGCTACGCTGGAGCACCTGCTGGTTTTTGTGAAGTAGCTGCCACATTTAAACAAGCTGTAAATGTGTTTCCATAAAGTAATTCAGAGGGGAAGATGCTCGACCTTAGCGAAGCAAGCAAAAGCTAGTCTACGACAGCACAGGCTGTGTGTGCTGTAAGTGTGCATGTGCTCATGCATAACTCCACCTAATTATTAGTGCAACCTGATTATGAGCGAGAGTGGGGGAGATTGAGAGGACTGAAATGAGGCAAAGCAGCATGCAGTGTAACAATGTTCAACACTGACATTTCACGCAGCAATTAAAAAAAACAAAACAGCAGGTAGACTAAGCCCTAACAAATAACTCTGCACGCATTTAATTATTTCAGTATTGTAAAGAAAATCGAAAATCAATCATGTATCTCCGAAATGTCAACTTTTCATGTGTAAAGACCAACAGCTGCTTTCAGCCTCGTGACAAAGCTTTCTCCAGACGATGCGCTTGGTTTCCAAATGGTTTATTTAGCTTGAAGATACAGTACAACTAGTGAGATTTTTCCTTAAGGTTTTGATTGGAAGCATTGTTTTACATCTGGGCCCGCTGTAAATGAGGACACCTCCTCAATGTAAAATAAAGGTTGATGATCTTCATGAAATCAAAGCCAGTTCCGATACAATTTAGGGTCAGCATTCTGTAATTACCTCTCTCTATAGCTTCATTGTTAGTGGTGGAGCCCACCATTTCTTCGCTGGATTCAAATTGTCCACCTACACACACAAGTTTCACAGGAACAATGCACGTGTTTAGTCAAGCGTTAGTGTTTCTAATTTCATCTCACTGATATCATCTTGTACCAGAGCTGTATTAACTTACTGCCAAAGTTAAACCAACATTGCTACTGCTGCTATGTTACATTAAAAAACAAAACAAAACAAAACAAAACAAAACAAAACACAATCTGGCTTTTATTGTGAAGTAGGAACAGGAAACACTCTGTATGTGCATGTTTTAACAGCAGGTCAGATTAAAATTTTGCAGGGAGTAATAGAATAAGAAGGGACTGGCACCGTGCACAGCATGAGATCAGACTGTGGTTGCCCCCAGAATGATGGGAAAAAGCAAATTATTGACTGAATTCTTCATCAAAATAAGATGAGTTTTTTGGCTGCACTGTGAACAGATACACCCGTTTCTGTGGTAATTCTGACACAGCAGATGCTCAGGGAGTGTTAACCATGGTAGCCACCGGTGTTGCTAGATCAACCAGCTGAAATTTTAAAGACTACAACTTAACAAGAAACAGCAGAATTTTCCACAAGGATCACTACATGGTTTTCAAATGACACAACCGTATGTGTATCCTATGTTTCATATCACTCTTCAGTGCATGAGAACCTGTTCCAGTGGGTGTAAAGTGACACTGAAAAGCTGAAAACATCCTCACACAGAACAATGTTCACACACCACTGGCATGTTTTAAGCTAAGTTGACTTCTGTTTATGCCTTCAGTGCATAAAACTCTCCTTCTCAACCTATATGCGTCTGTGCAACTGTGGCGTTTCATTTCTCCATCAGCAGGAATGTTGCCAGTTCATCATCTTGCACAGGAGAGCGCAATACAGCCCCTGAAATTCAGCCGCGACGCAGAGACAGGAAGCAGGGCACCGGGAATGGATTTGTTATGTACCTGCCGACGTACAAGCAGGTGCTAAAGCAACGGTAGAAATGTATTAAAAGTCAGAGTGTGTGCCTTCTGTGCTGTTATATACAACTGTGAGGACAACTCTGCCAGCACTATTAGTAATTCATTATGTTTTTACCAAATGTGGTGAATAAGTGCAGCAAGCTGGGTCAAACAGTTTTTAGTCTAAAAGCTTAAAAGTCACCAGGACTGAAAACTTTTCCTTTCAGCCTCTGACTAAAGGATATGATAACTATTCATGCTGTGAGCCGTGGATTTTTTTTTTTCATATAACACAATCTGTCAAAGCTTTATCACTGCTCTGTGAAGCCAATCGAATGGCTAATCAGCTCATCTACCCAGAAGACTTTGTTCTAAAGTTCACGCTGCTGAGATATCTTGAAGCTGTACATATGAGCCACCTCTGTGATAGTGCGAATGATTGGTACAAATGTTCTAAGGGCATGATTTGCCCTAGCCTCCAGAATGGCTTATTTGATCTGCTAAGTGCTTTGCAAGGAGACGGCGACGGGCAAAGATATTATGACTCATGGCAACCCTGGCTGTCATCTGTATGCAGAGTTCAGCACTTCCTGTATTGGAGGGGAAGAAGTGGCATCAAAGGTCGCCCTCGAAACATCCCTCTGTGACAATGACAACGGAGACGGTATTAACAGGCAGCTTCGGGTCCGCCTCTTAAATTTAAAGGTGACGCCTGTGACCCGAATCAGCAATTCAGCTGTTCTGGAAGCAATTGTTACAAAAAAAATAAAATAAAATAAAATAAAAATCAGCTGATAAGAGCAGAGAAAGTAAAAGTTCAGTAAGAGTTCAGCTGCATTTATTTTGTGCATTCATGCTCCTCTAATTTGGCAGGGCTCTGCTTTCTTGAAGGGGAAGAGAGCATGGAGAAATGCTGCTATACAGACTCAATACTATGAAATATGGCACCTATTTCCCTCCGATTTTACACGCACGCACGCACGCACGCACGCACGCACGCACGCACGCACGCACATGTGTGCATGAACGTCTGATCACATGAAAGTATGTGTGGGGAACCTAGCACAGGTTGTGAACGGCATCATGTAAACATTATGCGGGACACACATGACCTCTGTGTTTCCTCTTATTGCCCAGTGGGATAACATAAAAATACATGAAGATGTAGAAGGGGCTCCATCCATAACCCAGTGGACACTGGTTCCAGGCACAGTGCAGGCCTTAACTAGCTGGCTGTTGTATACTCATGGGCAGGCAGGCTGAAATATGAGGGCTGGGGATATGAGGTCTTCCCAGAATGCTAAACTCTCTCTCCCCCTCTATATCTCCCACTCTCTCTCTCTCTCTTTTTCTCTCTCCCCCGCTGTGCCCTGCAACCAATCTGACGCCTAATTAATCCTGAAGGTCTTTTGTTCCGCTGAGGTTTTCCTCTTTCCCCCCACTGCACTCCATCCATCGTCACCCCCCCCCCCCCCCCCCCCACACACCCCCCCACACAGCCTGCCTCTCATCCCTCCCCTTGCCAACCTACCCCTCCTCCTCCACACACCTACATATACACATACACACACACACACACACACACACACACACACACACACACACTCATACACACACCTTATTCCAGTCTCTCCCATTTTGTCTCCCCCCAGGGGAGGCACGGTGCAGTCCCAAAGAGCAGGACAGAGGGAACAGATGTTTTGCTTTTCCTTTTTTTTAGGCATAAAAATGTATGACTGTTGTTACATTTATTCCCAGTATTCTACTAATTATACTCATATGAGACATTTTCATGGTACGCAGGTATGCAGCAATGTGGATACAGTGGAGACAGATAGCAGCTGCCAAGATGTCTACTTTCACAACAGCAACCGTAAAGAGTTCAGTCTTCACGTCTTGAAAGGAATATTGAATATTTTAGGAAATATGGTTCTTAGATGACTTAAATGAGAAGATTGATACCACTATTCCGTCAGTACACCGAGTATCAACCTCCAACCAGCAGTTACTCAGCTTAGCTTAGCATATAAGCTGGAAACAGGTGTAGCAGCTAGCCTGGCTTTGTTTGAACTACATAACCAAAAAAATTTTTTTTTTCACCAATTTCAGTCTATGAGCCATATCTGACTATACATGGCTGATACCCATCGCTGTTTTGTTTCATTATAGCAGCTAGCATAGCAGTATTGTAGATCAATTTGTAGTGTATTGGGATCTCCATCAGGTGACAGTGTAACCTAGGCTATAAATGCTGTGTGACTGTACAGTATGAAGTTAAGAACCACAAAAAGTCAATCTTCTTAACGTCTTATTCAGTCGATGACATGCTTTTACGTAGTCCTTTGAAATCAACACAGCAGTATGAGGAAGTCTCGATGGACAACTGAAATACGCAATGCAATCCCTCTCCCCCTCCTTTTGAGCCACGCACAGGCAGATTTTGCAATACCGTCATTACTGTGATAAATGTTTTTGGGTGTTACAAACAACGTGATTTACTGTGGATGCAATGACATGCAGGTAGAGGGCTACATACATACTCATAGAACTGGAGTTATATCCAGTAACTACTGTTTTCCACACAATGAAGCCAACTCCAGTAACACAAAGATGTGATGGTTACATTACGAGCAACAAGCAACAATTTCTCAGTTGTTGACTTCAAGAACACAAAAGTCTTCATCTCCTCCCGTCATCTGATTTGAGCAGAGAATCCCTTTGATTTTTGTAATAAAATTAATGGCATCACAAAAAAGAAAGAAACAGAAAATTCTGTGATATAAAGTTTAAGTCATATTGCCCACTGTTTATTTTTGTTACTTTTTAACAGGGCCAGGCTAGCTGTTTCCCTCTGTTTCCAGTCTCTATGCTAAGCTAAGCTAACGTCCCCCTGACTGCAGCTTCATATTGTACAGGCATGAGAGTGGTATCAATGGTCTCATCTAACCAGAGCATATCAACAGCACACGCCATGTTCCCACAGCTATGGAAGCGAGGGGAGGACACCCTTGGGAAAACATCTACAGAGGTTTGGGAGGGCCAGTGGGTCCAAGTGATCAGTCAGGCATGTGAGTAGGTGGAGAGGGACAGTCACTGTCAAGGGACATGTGTCTGTTTCTGTGTGTTTGTCTAGCAGAAACTGATATTCTGGACATTTTGTTTTGATATAATATGCTCTCATGACTGATTGTTATTTTGTAAAAACTCAAATCAACAATCAGCAGCCAAGATGTCTGTAATAAATTCAGGAAGCCATGAAAAAAACGACAGCTAGATGAACTCATTTGTGGTCAGAAGGCAAGCTGCTATAATAGATAAATATCTGCCTGTATAAATTAGAGCTCATTGCTTCTCTGCAGATCCAGATTTTTTCCCTCTTTCCCTTCCTCTGACTCTCACCCTATCAACAGGTTTTAACATTGTTGGAAATGGTAAAATTTAAAGTTAACAGTGGTTATTTCCAATATGTACTGCGGCATGCATCAATCCAGACTTTCCTTGCACAGCATTTCCAAACTCATTACATACTGTAAGCAACAGAAGAATGGGGACTTCAGAAAAAACTATGGAAAACAATCCACGGCCCACAAAAAAAACAAGGGTGCTGTAGATAAAATCAGTAACAATCCACTCACGGTTATAAAAACTTCACAAGGAAAATGCATAACAAAGTAATCTGGACAAAAGAACCTAATTAATGAATGAAAGGAGATTAAGCAGAGCTGGAAAAAGAGACAAGAGACCACCTGTGATGTGATGTGAGTGTTTGATGGTTATTTATTCCTGCTTTAGCACTGTACAGCTATGATGGTTGTGTTTGACCAACCAGCAATCGTTACTCCTGACAGCTGCCACATCATCAGAAAATAGTGACCCCGGAGCAGGGACTGTTTTGCCACCTACAGTCCAACAGGAACTGAATTTACTCGCTGGTTCCTTCGGTTGAAATGAAGGTTTTGTTCCTTGAAACTGTGGTAGAAAATGTCATATCATCCACTCAGTGTCAGCTGTTCCTAATATGATCAATATCACGCAGGTCGATTGGATATTTACAGCAGAACTGCTCAATATGACACTGTCAGTGCAAACCTAATCTTTTTTTCTTCTTTGAGTGTAAAATTTCAGTTTTAATATCCCTGGGTACACATATTGTTTTGACAGCTTTCTTCTCCCTAATAAGAACAGACAATAATAAAGATAACACAGAGTCATCTGAAACAGCTGAAGATAAGACGGTAAATGGTGGGGTGCTGCGCTGGTTGTGTGTTAAGTTCGAAAACAATACGCTGGTGCCACAGCTGTTGATCTGCTTACTGTACGTCACCGTGTTGGCCTCATGAACAATCTGATGTCCCAGCTGTGATGTGTGCTGATTTGGGCGTGTGCACGTCTCCATTCAGCGCCGATGACAGAACGGTCCATTGCTTCAGGCTGGAAGGTCATTTAAAGGCCAGACATCCAGACCTCTCCTCGCCTTGCCTCCCCTCCTCTCCTCTCCTCTCCTGCCTGAGAGCCAGAGATAAACCTACACATGCCAGCCACACAGGACCAATAGCTGTGATTTATCGGAAGCCATTTGGTACCTGAACGCCTATGAAATTGTAATGAACTTGATTATGCTTTTAATGAAGTGTGAGAGGTTCTTCAGAAATGATTATAGCCATGCTCTGGCTCACAGCTAGGGGCTGTGGTGAGGAAAGGAGGAGGGAGAAAGAGGGAAAGGGAGGAATGGAGGACTTTCGCAAACAACGACGACTTTGTAGCAGCGACTCAGGATACTGTAGGACGAGCAGAGGTGCAGACAGGAGCGGCACGCTTCTTTGGAATAGATTACAGGGCCGTTCTACTGTATATTCCAGCTGACTTGACCCGACCAACCCCATTTCAATTCCTCCCCGCTGAGGGATTTTCCCTCAAAGCTGCATGCTGACGTGGTACATTAGATTCAACAGCCTGCAGCCTCATAGGTCACATTTTGCATACATATTAGACAGTTGAGGATGATTCTAACCTTTCCGTGTACAGGGTGCTCCCATTCAGACGGGGAAACATTATTGTTCAGTAATTTCACACACAAATCTCCACTCTCCCATGCTGCTTTTTCTTTAAATACCACATGATGGGGTAATGGCTGCTTAAAGGGCAGACTGACAGTCCAGGTGCAAACAGTGGATTTTTGCTCAAATTATTATTGTACGCTAAGTGACAAATTGTAATGAGACTTCGCGGATGCACATAAGAAATTCCCGTCTCGTGCTTATTTACAGATTAGCATCAGAGGCGCTTCTGAGAATTTTTAACTGGGGTGACCCAGGGGTGGCGTAGGGATGTGCATGGCGCATAGAGCCTTTTTATGTGCATTAATATTCCACTAATAATAAGCTAAAACATAAATTAATAGGCTACATGTATACATACACATAGCTGATGATGGTCAGTCTCTAGTTTGCAACCTTTGTAGTCAAGTGGACGAACATTAGCAACAAATAAATAGGATCTTTTTCTGAGCTCATTTCCAAACGTTGAGGCTGTTCACTCATCAAATCCTCGAAGCAAACCACCAAACAAAAGAGCATAGTGCAAACCCTGGGTTCAGCCTCCTCCACATTAATCTGAATTATACAGTATACCATACATTATACACCAAAGTGCAAGGTGTTAGGCAATCCCTGCCACGGTACACCAACATAAAAACAATTAACTGCCTTGTCGTAATCTGAGGACACAGGCATGAAGTGAGTGGATAAGTAACATGCATCATTACAGAGTTAGCGTGAATATGATTTTTCTTTGTTCTAATAAATAATGCTCTGACCTGCTCTAAACCTGTGCAAGTATTTGTGATAATAACAATAATAACAATAATAATAAGTTGACCTCATGAGAGCTCTACTACTGCTATAATGAAATAAGTTTGCAAGACCTTGCACAAAAAGTGTGCGACACATTAAACAAGAACAGCAAAATTAATTGGATTATTATGATAAGTTGGAGTATGTTTTGATTTGGGGATGATATCAAGGCCTACAACTGACTGACGGAGTAAGAAAATGAGAGAGAGAGAGAAAAGCCCTACTCTTTCATGGCTTTAGGGTATAATAATAAAAAAAACCTGCTGATAGATTACATGGATACATCAGGACAGAATTAGTGGACTGGAGAAACTGAATAGCTCTTAATGTCAATGTTTCATTAATGTCACAACTTCAGGAAGGGAGGGAGCAGGAAAGATCTGACTCTGCTGCTAACATAAGCTAACGTTATCTGTGGGATACTTTGTCTTCAAGAGAGCAACAGTTCAGAGGCTTAGGATTGCACTCTGTGACGTTCACTGTCTGAACAGACGTCCAGTGGGTGACTCTTTCTCGTCTTAATGCCTTTTTGTTATTTATTCTGTAGACAACACACCATCCTTTAAATTGTTGCTTTTCCTTTCTGGTTGTGATCGTTATTTTTCACTATGGACACTAGTCGGACTTTGATACTCACGCCTGTGAGTTAGACCCACTTGCAACACATACAAGGCGTAAGTCTAAGCGGTGCACGAGTCATAACCTGAGGATGGACGTAGCTTTCAGTTCAATGTCAGACGTAGCGTAACATGCAGGCACTGTGTGACACTTGATGACACATGGTGAATTTCTCTGCATTTACATCAACCTGCCTGCAGAAACGCTCAGCAGCAAGAGGCATCAGTAGAATCTGCAGACACTGATGAATGCAGATGTTTTCTCAGTCTATTTGCACTGCACCACTTACGGTGATAATCGCAGCTGATCCTGTGAGTACAGTCTGCTGAGGTAGCTGTCACTTTGCGAGTATCTGTCGCCGTCGCTGTCCACATGCTGAGGCTGTAACACTGTCTGCAAGGTCTCCGAAGCTGTTAATCAACTCCTCTCTAATGTGTTGTTCACACCTTCTCTCTCTCTCTCTCCGACTTGGTGGATTTCTATCTTAGACAGGGCGCTTGGCTGGGCGATCTCTGTTGCTAATTTGTTGTGGCAATATTAATTAATGATCAGCCTGTCACAGCTGTTTATATTGAGACAGATTAGAAGTGGGAGAGATTAGACAAAGAAAACAATCTGCGAGAGGCTGAGCGGCTGACAGGGGTCACCTTCACGTGTCTGAAATCATATTCAATTTGCCGTGGCAGAGGCAGGGGAATTACTCCACTTGACCAGTCTGTATCCTTCTCTATCTGTGATGGCTCACATTAAGAGATAACGAACTCAAATCATCTTGAACCACAATAAACTAAAGGACAATATTCAGTTGTGTTTGATCTCATCTGACGTGATGAAAAATTAAGATATTATGTTTGTAATAGCCTAAAGGCAAACACGATGGCTGTTTCATCTGCAGCTATTTCCATGCTTTAGTCCCTCACTCCCTCCTCCAATGACCCTAATTTTCATTCTGCTCTGCCACCAAGCACATTTCCCTATTCAAGTGGACCTTAATCCAGGGTGCAGAGCCCAGCGCCCTGACCACTGACCTCAGTACTGCCCTTCCATGTGGGCCTGCTGAGTCTGTGCCTTCCCACGACTGCACACAAGCTCAGTTGACTTGGCAACACCGCGGTACATTGTGATGGCGAGGGGAGATTAAGTGGCCAATCAAGGCCTGAGCAGTGGGGTAATCATTCCACTTGGTGAAATGGGTGTCAGGATTACTCTAGCATTTTCTCACTTCACTGTGCAGGCTTTAATAGGGCAAAGACATTTTCTGGTAACTATAATGTTGTGGGTTGGATTAAAGAACAGCCTCCAGCTGACTGGTTAATAATGAAGACTAAAAGTTATGATTAGAGGCAAATGTAACCTTGAGGTTAGAGACTGTACAAAGCATTAGGGGAAGGGGGGGGTGGGGGGGGTCAGTAAAGTACATTTTATTCTATGTATTATATATTAATGAAGATGATTATAAAGAGAGGGATCAAACAGATGTTTTTTTCATGTGTGTCACAGAGGTCCTTTTTGCCATACACAGAGGATATGGGATGGCAACCTGTTGCCTAGAAATTAAAAACTTTACATAGTACTCCTCTGCAACAGCAAATACACTTTCAGTGAACAATAGAGAGCAATTTCTGTTTTCTGTAAGCTTTGCAGCCCCCCTAGGCGCTCCCACATGTTTGGAAAGAGAGGGGTGAGGCGAGGGGTATTCAACTGGTTGCAATCTGCAACCTCACCTCTAGGTGCCACTCAATCCTACACATTGGACCTTTACGTGCTTTTGCTTCCAAAGCTAACCACAGAGCAGCTTTGTACACCCACTATCCACTGTTGAGCAAGGCAGTTAACTCCCAATACCTCTACGAGAGCTGCTAAATGTGGACGAATGTGGTTGTAGTCTCTCAGCTAGGAATAAACAGAGTGAAGTCAACTTCAGGCAAAATATCTCAGAATACATTCCCATTTGATTTCCCTGGATAAATAAAGGTTAAATGGAGGAATAAGAAATTAAAGTCCTTGCGGGAAGACAAACAGACCTTTAATGTCAAGCAGACTGTGGCCCAGTGCCTCATTTCTGGAATGATTGTTTAAGTCAATCCCCACAGTAATGAGCGTAGGTGGGATAGAGAAAAGCACAGGATGTATTACTGCAGACTCTATCGGGTGTGTGGATGTGCACTAGTATGCTTGTCTTGTCGCTCTTGCCGTATTATTCCTTAGTATGTTTGTGAAGAGTACAGCACCATGCAGTTCCGCTGAGTTTTAATATTTCATCGGGGGGATGAATTCTGGAGCTACCAGTCTTCCAGTTTGAGAGACTAATGCTGCTCCTCATACTTATGTTTCACTCTGTTGAGTTAATGCTATATCCTGATGTTACTGTCCTTTCTCCCCCTACTTACTTTCATTGATCTCTCTCAATACATTCAAGTGTTGAATCTCTTTCTTCTTCTATGTGTCCCCACTTCCTTATACAAGAGGGAAGTAGCAGTGTTGTCCTAACCCTCTGACCCTGTGCTAGACATTAGCTGGTGGTCTACCTTGTGGGTCTATATTTATGTAAACCAGATGCATGTGAAAGCTCTCCATCACCATTGGGAATGATTACAATGACCCACTGCCTCCTTTGTCAGGAAGAACTATATTGTGTAAACAGAGGGTATGTACATGGGTTCAGGTTATTACAGCAGCTACGTTTGGTCAGGACTATTTTCCAGTGTCTTCAACACTTGGCTTGTATTAAGTTTATCTACAGTGACGATATTAGATTTTTTGAACTGATGACCACCAGGATGTGATCTGTTAAAAAGAAGTCAGACTAAAAAAACTATCTGAGATGTTTTTTGGGGAAAAATAACTCTTCGGTGGAATTTTTCACATCTCAAATGCAACCAGTCCAGGTCACATTGTTTAATTTTAAAATAGAAAATTTGGTTAATTACAACATGGGTGCTACTTTCATAGATTTTAGCCATCATTCTTATCATCCATGATAATCACCAAGTTCATTTTGATATATAGGAATATGGTAACATTGAGGAAATGTGAGCAGTAATGTCCAGCAACTGGCCTGAGTTGCTAACCTAGCTAGCTCGTAACGTAATTAACGTAATCCGTAATTAGTTATCTCTTTCTCTCTTACGATATTTTGGTATATTATTTGCTGTCACCTCACAGTGACTCTGGGTTACAGTACTAATGGTGAAAGTCAGCTTTTCAAGTTCAAACGGGGTGAAAATTGCTTCATTGCTTTTCTTCATGACCTTTTTATCTCCTAAAACCAGTTACAGAGCACTGCAGCAACATGGTAAAAAGATGGAACAATACTGGCTTCACAGGTGGAACCTTAAAATAAGGTTAAAGAATGACTTTGGAGATATAACCTTTTGTTTTGCCACATTATAGGATCATTAATGCAGAACACTAACTAGTGTTAGTGTTCTGCATTAGAGATAACCAATACAAAATAGTACCTTCTCAAAGAATAGTGAAATGTGAAGGACTTTTGACAAAAATGTCCACAATAATAATAATTCTGTGTAGGATCATTAACACCTGCTCAATAAAGCTTTATACTGCAACAGGTAGCATACAACCAGAGTTAATTCTGGGAAAAGAAAACGGACCAAGCTGGTATACATAACTTGGCATACCACCATAACATTAGCATTACCCCCGGGCTACAGCTGGCAACCACCCCCACATTACCCGTCACATCTGCAGTGCAGCCAACCACAGCCCGTGCAATCAGTGCTCGGTAAGAAGATTGACTCACATGTGAACACGGATAGCGTGTATGTGAGCCAGAGGGTTTTGCATTAACGTTACATAACAGTTCAGACATGTAACACATCATACCCGTAAACACATGCATGCTCACATGTTTGTTCATGCATACATATTGTATGTGCGCTTTTGTCCTTTACCAATGAAAATAAAATGCCTCTTGAGCCTGGCAGACAGCACGGCTGACTTTCAAGAAATTCCACAAGCGAGTGCTTTCTGGAACTAAACGGGTGCGGCAAATCCTCTTAAAATCCTTTTAGACACCGTGGCAGCAGGGAGAGAAAGAAAAAGTTTCTCCCAGGCAAACATGTGCAGGTTTGTTAGGTTGATGTCGTGCTCTGGGGAAGGACACTCTCGCCAGTTTATTTCTTCAAGGCTGGAAAAGAATGTTAATACGACACATACCCTACAGGATGCGCAGAAGCACAATATGGTGGCATGTGTGTCGGCATAAGGTTTCAAGGAAAGACTCTAGGGAAAGGACGCTTTGGATGTGTATGGCTTAATTTTTCAATTCAAGACTTTATGAGTGAGGTGCTTTGCACATTCCTTTGTGTTGTATTAAGACAGTAGGGGGAACATTTCAGATTTCACTTTCAGCTGCCGACATGCCAGACCTGGACAGCTTGTATATAAGGTTTTTCTCTACGCAAACAATAGTAAACAAGTAAAATCAGTGTGACTATCTACTCAGGGCAGTTTTACTTTAGATGAAATTCTTCAGCGGAAATGAAGTTTTAAATGGCTGTCAACAAGTGCCAGCCAATCCAGCCACTATGTCTTTAGGCTCTCCAATTTCCTCAAGTTTCTAAAAAACTAGTTTCCTCGCTCTGATTTCCATTTACATATTTGGGTAAATGAGCATGGGATTGGGCTCGGTGGTTTGTTTGTCGATTTGCTCTTTGCTTTTCTATCTCCTTTGGGCAGCAGATTGAATTAATGTTTGTAGACACTGTGATGCCACACATGAGGAAACAGGAGATCTTGCAAAATTGCAAAACTCTCCCAATTACAGCTCTACAAACACATAAGACTCTGAAAAAAAAAAAGTCATTTGGGTTGTGATGCAGATTTCTCTTGTGTCACAGGCACAAGGACAATAATTAGCTTCATTTACATGCTTTTCTATTTAAATAGACCAACAAACATATATTGTTTACTCAAGACACAGGCTTTGTAGAACACACACATGCACCCAAAAACACAAACACACAAACTTATGATGTGTATTTTAACTATATGCACTATTTTTCTGACACAAGGTAAATACCAGCTTGCTTACACATATCTGTATCTGCGCTGCCACCACTTTTCCTTCCATCCCTGGCCTTTTTAGCTCCTATCTCCTTTCCTCCTTAATTACTTATTGGGAGGTGTTTGGCTTTGCGCTGCACGCCTGCTGTTTTGGTCATTACAGGCCCCTGTAGGAAGTGGAGTAGCTGCCAAAGAAGCTTAGCGGAAGACAGGCGAAGGGGAGGTGACTGTACTCACCTGGGGTAAATGAGGACAGCTCTTCCTGCTGGCTTTGAGGCCTGTTCTCCCCTCAGGGGCTGTCCTGATGTTGAAGAGGGCCTGAAGAGCACACTGGGCCGCCTGGTTCTTGGCCAGCTTCTTACTGCGACCGCAGCCCTCAAATATCCGCCCATCCACGCGCACCACCATCACAAAGCTACGCAGCCGTCGGCCTTCTGCTCGCTCTGACAGGCAGGCATAGCGCAAGCCCGGCCGGAGCTCATTGAGTAACGCCACGGGGCTCTTGGGGGCCTCTGGCTCTGGAACAATCCCACCCAGCCTTTGCTGAGCCTGAACCATCAGATCCAAGGTATGGCGAAGCAAGCGTCCATGTCTCAGTAGCTCACTCGATAGCAGCTCACTCTCCGCTGCTGAGTTGCAGAGCGAGAGGCCATCAGAGCACGGTGAAGTCTCGAATTCCTTGAAGAGTGTGTCAGGGAAGTCTGCTTGATCTGAGGTGAAGTCAGCCGAAGGGTTTGAGATGTTTCCCATGGCCAGGTGGGCCTGAGGAGCATTGGGGAACTGGATGAAGGACTTGAGGGCCAGCTCGGCAGCCCTCATCTTAGCTTTCTTCTTTGTGGGGCCTGTGCCCTCGAAGGTCAGCCCGTTGACCTCCACAGCGATGGAGAAGACAGGAGCATGGACCGGACCGGTCTGAGACACCATGCGGTACTGCAGGCCCGGCCGCAGCTCATTAAGCTGCACCAAGGCGTTCTTTGGTGCCTCAGACCAGGACAGTTTCTTATAGATCAGGCGGAGTTGACACAAGTGCCCATTGTTGTCTTCCTCCAGTGGCCTTTTCCTCTTCAGACCAGAGCTCCCACTTCTTGCAGAGTCGGAGCAGAAAAGCGACTGGCACTCTGCAGACCCGATGGAGCGATCCTCTAAGTTACCAATATTCCGGTTTTCCTTTACCTCTGCACTGCTGGTGCCTGCAATGAAAACAGCAAAAACAGAAACAATGTAACTGAATGTGATAAAAAAAAAATTACTTCCAACACAAGAGCAAAAAAAGCAGTCATGACTGTGTGACACATTTATCCTGGCTGAACAAAACGGAAAACCTCCCAAGACAGATTGAGCCACTTGATACACAATGAAACGGTAATGAACAAATCTACAATCATCTCCCTGAGCCGAGCCCACTTCGTACCACAGGCCTCTGTCATATTTAAGTGTTTTAAAATCCAAATCCAAATCCCCTAAAAATGGCGATGTTATCTGCCAAATCATTCTGTAATCTGCCTCAAATTGGTTCTGAATCTGTGTCGTAAGTGGGAAACATTGGTCCCTGTGGCCAATGTAAAGCATCAATCCTATTTGTAATGGGGGTGGGGATCACATGGAGTGGCAGACATTCCAAGAAAGGATGAAATGTCTGTAGCCCACTTTATTTCACACTTCTATCCTCTGTGAGAGCAAAGTCTGAACAGCTGTGATACGCTCTTCAAACCTAGTTATGGGGAAGTGGTGGCGTATTGCATTTCTGATGGGAAACGAACAAAAATAGGGTGTTCAGATCTTGCCACAAGAATGTTAATGGTGGAGTGGGAGGCTGGGATCAAGTGGTGACATTCACTGGTGGGCTGAAGCAGATTGTAGCTCGAGATGATAGGTACATGCACGCCTGCGTGCACGATCTAATGACTTATTTATCATGAACACTCAAATTTAATATTTTATAGCTCACTTTTATAAGATAATACAGATTTTAACACACAAGCTGACACCCGTGCGTAATCAAATAGCCCATTTCCCAAATAATTAATTATGTGGGTGACAGAGAGATCATTTCCATATTAGGGCTGACACTGAGGGAGTTAGCGCAGCATGCTGACAGGGAGAAAGAAAAGAGGCAGCAGCTTACTTAAACTGTCCTCGTCCTCTGTGCTGCTGGTCCCAGGGCTTATGTACTTGAAAGGGGCGATCAATGCTGACAGCATACTGACTTTCTCTGGAGGAGAGACAAGAGACATGCAGAGTCAACAAGAGGGCAACGGCGGAGATGTTTTCATAGTTTTATCGATTAAAGCTGCAGATCAGCATCGACCAAACACAGAGACAGAGACAAAGTGTAAGTGAGCAGGAGCATGAACACAAGGTGGTTCACCCATCACCCCTACATGGACCACAGTGCATACATGCCCACTTAAGGCTGCAAACACAAAATATACACACAAAACAAAGAAATTAAAGGAAACACACACTGGGCCTTGTGCAAGGACACTTTGGTATTCTTATCCTAATCCTCTCTGAATTTTTTCTGTCAGATTTGTGCATGAAAGACCAAGTCAGATTCACCAAACTCTCTTAACTGGACTTGTTTCAGCATGATGGATGTCAACTCTTCATGTGGAGGTGTGTGCTCCTGACATCATTCACATCATCAATGCCACTAAAACTGCCATATAAGGTAAAACAAAGTGGCCATGTGACAGTCAGAGATAGGTGATGTTACACTGTTGGAGCAACAGAAGATAATACCCAACAGTGACCTGCAGAAAGACCCTGAGCTGAGCAGCTCAGTGCAGACTAAGAGAACTTTTCTGGAAACTACTGTTATGAGCTGTATAAGTAGCTGTATATTTTATTATGTCAATAAAATTAGAAACTCCAAAAAACTTCTCAAACTGGCAGTCCATGGCGAAGATGACATGGTGAACAGAATATTAAAGATGGTGTGAGTCATTCTGGAGAAAGACTGTTGATATTTTTTCGCTGAATTTGAAATTCAGCAAACATCTCCTCACCGTCTGCTAGCTGTCCGTTTTGTGTGTGCGCTAAAAAAAAAACCAAAAACCAAAAACTCCCACTTTTGCACACAGCCCTGGCTCTGTAAATGGGAAACAAAGTGTTGTAGCCAATCAGCAACAGGAGGCCAAGATGGGGGAGCGAGAGGGACGGTAAAGCTCTCTCCAGAGAGTCTCACCCCACCTTTAATTTTAGTCTATCTATAGACTAAATCTATTTATTTTACTTGTGTATCATTTTCAACTCCATTCATTTGGATTAAGGCATTCTGATTTCATGTCTGCACCACTCACGAGTTCTCTTAAATAAATTTGCGTTAAGAATGAATCTTAGATGAGTGGTTGTTGCATGAGGCCCATTGTTATATGTATTTGACTCTTTATGTATGAATTCATTGTCAGAATTAAATGAAAAAAGGACAATTAGTTTGCTTTTGTTAAGCTGATGGCAGCTTGTGACAGCAACACTAAGCCTCGCCCATGCGTCCACGCCTGAACCATGACTGGACAATTGACTGTTCACGATTGATTTTTTTTTTTTATCTGTCATGTAAAATTCATACTGCAATGAGAAAAAAGATTTTATTAGTCAATACAAAAAAACTAAATAGTAATTGAATCATTATTTAATTATGACACAGTAAATGGATACACACTTGGACTGGTTTGGATTTAGGCATTTTAAATCCTGGTGCTACATCTTTTCTGATAAACTCCTTTCTCTATCAGTGCTAACTTTGACAGTGACTTCCTCCTGCTCCTCTCTGGGGTCTGCCGCTGTCCAGGTGTGCGTGTTGTTTACAGTATGAAGCCCTATTAGGGCCATCGCTTGGTCTGGTGCACTCCATGCAGCGCTGAGCAGAATTGACAGACCAGTCTGGCTCCTTAATTACACCCCCTCTCTCTTCCCAACATCAGCTAATGATCAATAAAGAGAAAGGTAAGGGAGAGGCAACACGAGAGAGGAACCGGAGGTGGACAGAGGTAGGGGGAGGTGATGAAGTCGGAAAAAGCAGGAGGAAGAAAACGAGGTAGAATGAGTTCATGTGGGTGTGGGAGGTTAGAGAGGGGGAGCTTGAGGTCAGGCTCTGGCTGCTGCGGTCCTGGAGCAGCATTCAGACCTGCAGCAGCAACAACTTCAGAGAGCTAAATGCTGCATAAACGGGGCGCCACATTACAGTGCAATAAACATGTTTCGATAAGAGCGCAAGGTTGTGAATGAGCTCGGCCCCCGGTGCTCTCTCTCTCTCTCTCTCTCTCTGTCCTTGCAGCACTAGAGGGGCTCAATGAGTCACTCTGACACACATGGATACACTCTAAACACTGAGACTGGAGCTGTGCTGGTCCTCATGGGCCAACATCACAATACAAGCATTTGCATTCTGACCTAATTACGGACTAAAGCCCAACACAAGCAGCAATTTGGCCATAAATGACTCCCTCGGCCAACAGGGTCATTATCTAGACCGTTTTCAAATCAGCCTATATTGTTTTTAAAACCCCTGAAGCCCTATTTACAGTAAAAACATGGCTGTCTGGTGCGTTTACAAAAGTGGCAAAATTAGGGGCGTTTAAGGGGCTACTGGCTGGTACAGCATATCTTAGCTCAGTCTTGCATTTGCACACAAAATGTATCCAGTTCCTCTGTAGCGTGAAAGACAAATGTTCACATCAAGCATGAAATTACAGGCAATTAACACACAGGAGCCTAGGCTTTCACACAGTGGCCTGAAATTCCTGTCATGTATATTTGATAATCCTGTTCTGTCAAAGGGTCTAAACAACCCACTCAGCAGCTTCTGCCAAGTCAAAGGGCCCACCGGGCAATGAGATACCAAAGTTTAGAAGAACCAGATGAACACGTATGTACAAAAGGCCGTGAGCTTTACAGCATAAGCAAATGTATTCTCCTTGGAGAATAAACTGATGCTGGTAACACTCAAATCTACAGGTTTACAGCACACAGGCAGGAGAGAGCGGTTTGATATTTTATTGATCTCCTTCACTGCTTTCTTATGAATAAAGATCTGTGGAAGCAACAGAAATCCTGCTCATCCAGGTAAAAGCTACAAAGGCCTCTTTATCCTTCCCTTCCAAACACAATAAGCAACAGGTTTTTACATCTGGTTGCCAAACCTGACCAGAGACGGTTCATCATTTTGGCTATGATGAAAAGTGTTCTGTTAATTAGTTGTAAGCATGTTATGTTGGCTCCAATGCTACCACAACGGACCCACGAAGGAAAACTGCCAGTCAACTGCAAGGTGAAAGGTCTGCTAACTTCACCTCCACCTGCGATAGCTAAGCAAACCTGGCAAAAGGCCTGGTCGGGCATGACGGCTGAACTCTTAAAAAAAACGCATCAAACCCAAACTGACCACTTATTTAATGCACCACTGTGAAAGGTGAGAGTCAAACACACCCACAATGTTGTGTGAATATATATATATATGTATACACACATATATATAAATTAAAGCTTTCTCTGAGTACATTTTTACACATTAACTTTAGAGAGTATAATATTCTAGTACTCTTTCAATCCTTGTAAAGAGGAAATTAATTCCATGCACTATCCTCAATGCTTGCTGCTGTGTCGGGCTGCATAAAAGCCTGAATAGACCCTTTTATTCTGCATTCAGAGGATTTTTTATTTGGATGACAAAGTTCACAGTGAGAAAAGAGCTTTTCTATATAGAGCTCTTCAGGCCTGTATAATTTCAAAGTAACCCTCAAAAACAATTCTTGTCACTTTCAATGGACCACAGTTCATTTCAAATGTCTCAGGAAGTAGCTATTGAGAAGAAAATATCATCATGTTTTCAATAACTCTGATGCTGAATCAAATGCGCAGTGGTAAGCAGTGCAGTTTAGAGGTCATCCTCGAAATGCCACCTCTTATCGTTTTTTGATAGCTTTATGAAGTGCCGGCAAAAAACATACTTCAGCCTGATTTATGAGTGAGCTGTGTGCAACGTCAGAGGCAGTTTTTGTTTGTGTTTTACAGTAGGTAGTGTGATTGATTTTCCAAGAGAGATGCAGCATATTTTCGGCCTTGTAAATTAAAACACCCTGCAGAGAGCTCATGCGGTCTGATGCGTGAGGACAATAACATAAGCGGTTTGTTGTATTGTTGAAATGTTCGTTATGTTGTTAAAGTTGTTCTTGACGGTCGTGCATATCTACAGTTGTAAATGATGCTAACGACTTGTTGGAAATGTGATGGCTTTAGTTTAATAAGGAGGCTTCCTGGAAATAATTATTTAATTTCATACCAATTACATGTAAAATAGAAATTCCCTTGAAAGAGCAGCTCCACGTAAACCCAAGCAAATATTCATTAATTTATTATTGGAAACTGTATTTATTATTTATCTTTAATTTACTCCGTTCCCTCTTGGCTGTAGAGAAACAGAGAAACATTCTGGCATGACAGCTGACCTACGATGTACCGCCTAGAAGTCTCTGTAGGTAACACTAGCAACTAATTGGCATTAATTAAATGGAAATGTACCAATTGAAAAGTGCCTCTGTTTTCCCTATGATTGGTACCAAATTACACAGCTCTTTCCGGAAAACTTCTGAATAAATGATTGGGAAATTATCTGTGAAATATGGACCCTTTAAAATACAATGTTACCAAAAAGACAATAGGCACAGAAAATAATAAACTAACCTCATTTGAAGCCATATGGGGAGATGTATTACAGGCTGTGAGTACAATAAATCCCACCCGTTAAAGTGCTTATCTTGAACCTTTAAGAGGCAGGATAGTATGATAATAATGAGGCCGGGATCCACACGGAAAAATAATGAGGCCAGAATGTTTGTGCCAAGAGTTTAAGTCTCAAATGGTTGAGGGTTGTTTACTGTGGCTGAGTAAATGTGAGTAATCTGGTACATTTGTCAAATCGCACTGCTCTGGTACAGTCCTGCCCAAACACAGTCAGCTGCTAACAGAGCGACTGTCGTGCTGCTGAGGAAGTCCATATGGCCGCCAGACTGTTAGAGCACCTGAAAGCTCTTTTACACAGGAATCATGAGTATGTTGTAAATGCACATCTCTCAGGCCTCCATTTCTTCTTTGTGTGTGTTACTTTGTGGCAATAAAGAGGTTAAACTGCCTGCAGTAAGGCCGGCTTTGTGTTTCCATATATGTCACCTCCTGCATACAGCAATATCCTCCCAGTGACCTTACATGATATCCGCGTTTGATTTGGGCTAATAAGGTGAATCTCTTCTCCTCTATCGAAGCCTCACTTCAAAGAGTGGAAAAACCCAGCCTGGCGCAAAGTTCATCAAATGTAGCACCAATCGCCGCCGCCGATTTGGACATTGTTACCTTACATGCCCTTCACGGTATCTGTCATCCATCCCTTCTTATTCACCAGCCGGGCCGAGTGGATGACACAATGCATGCCAATAGTTTCAGCTCGCTACGTCCATCCCCCACTGCACCAGGACACGGTGAGAGGAGATGACGCTCATTTGTTTCCACCGCACAAAGGCAGGGAGGCGGAGGAGAGCCAGGTTAGATAGGGAGAGCCTTGGCAGATGGCCATGCACTCCTGATAGTGACAACACCGGTGATGGTGTCCATTCACAATGAGCTGGAGAAGAGTCTCTCTCTCTCTCGCTCTCCTTGCACTTCCTGTATCAGTTCTGAGGAGAGGGTAATGAGCCCAATCAGATTTCCCCATGGCTCAGCATAACGAATGGGTCAGATGAGCGACGGGAGACACTATTGAAACAGGCGCTGGGGGAAATCATTGACTCTCTCGCTCTGTCCTCCTCCGTTTACCACCTGCCTTTCTCTCTCTCCCATCTCAATCTTTCTCTCAATGTCTTCCTGCAAGCCTCAGATTGAAAGCCACTGAGCCACTAAATGAGAGGCTCCATTGTTTCTCCACAGCACTTAAAACCGGATTCCTGTCACTCCTCGCATCTGATCTGTGAGCAAAAAGCAGTGTAAAAATAGACACTGGGTTAAGTGTCCTCTCAAACTTTTGTCTGTATGCATTATACATAACTCCAGGGCTTACATTCAAAGTCCATGCATGCTATAGTTCCATGTTGCCATGACATGTTCACAACCAAAGTTGCAGTACACTATAACAAACATGTCAATGTGTCTCCTTTTCGTTTGTTTTTGTGCTGTAAATGTCTTAATGTCACGATGAAGACAAGTGTAATTATGCAGGTGCAGAATGCCTGTGTAACAAAACTTTGACATCTCCATATGTAGATGTCTGTGTAAGTCTTTTACTTGACAGAAACGCCCCTGTGCCTGAAATCAGTTGGCGACTTGAAGCAGCGGGTGATCGGAAGACTTTGAAACCACATCGCCACAATATTCTGGATTTATACAAGCACAACTCCAGCATAATAAGCAATTTCTCCCAGTGTTTAGATTTGATTATTTCCAATTCCCCTCGTTCTGATGATTCTCATCATAACCTACATCATTAAGTAAACAGAATGCAGGTAAATGCAGGCTGCAGCCTGTTCACCCTGCAGCCGTCTGGCAAGCGATACAGAAGTACCCGCTGCTGTAGCACCAGACTGCAGAGCAGCTTCTTTCCTCAGGCTGTGAGACTCAATTCATCCTGCGCACTCCACCAGAAATAATAGTTTTTTTTTTGGGGTGCGAAGCATAAACTTGCATTTCATTGTACAACCCTGTGTTAAAGAATGACAAATAAATGAACCTTGAAATAATTTCATTTATAACAGATGTGTTTCTGCAAGGAAAAAAATGGCTTGTATGCATTAACTGACTGAGCAGAGAAGTTAATATACACACAGCGGTTTGATTGATCTGTAACAGTTTTTGAGAGTTGATTTTAAGCAAAAAAAAAACAACCAAAAAACATGTAGAGACTGAATCGTCCTTGTGCTGGCACGTGAAATGACATACTAAATAACTGCAGTAACGCGCATCCTTATTGTTACAAACTCCAAAGCGTTGAAAGACAGTCAGAGAATCATGTATGCAGTCAAGGGAACTGAGGTGCGTTTAATGTCAGGACACTTGGTGGTGCAGGACAGTAACTTCACTGTAAAGGTAACAAGTATTGAGCTTTTAAATCTCATCTCCTGTGTCGCTGTAGAGCTTTAACTGCAAAGCTCAGCTCAAGTTAGCTCCAGCAGCGAAACCATAAATAACACTCGCGCTGCCATGGGACCCATTTACACTGGATTTCTGCACATTCAAACACGGCTATAATGTGGTTAAATGTGTGAATCCTCAGGTTCTCTGATGTTGGGCTCAATACATATTGACGGCTGTGTGAAAACAAACTGTCAGCTGGGGAAAGACCTGTTCACATCAACCACCCAGTGATAATTGCTAACAGGATATGGCTTTTCTTCTCCAGGCTCAGGTATCTCACAAGTGTGGGGGAGTTTCTGTGCTGGTTTAATCACCTTTAGGTTGCTGCTTGGCGAGTGTTGCTCCAGATATACTGAGGCTATGTATGCTATGAAACAACGAGGATAATAGAGGACAGAGGGTGTAAAATAGAGGTAGGGGGATGTATTAGCACAGACTGATGGATATTTAGCACCTGATTAGCAGCAGTGAGGACAAAGTAGCCACGCCATCTGCTTTATATTTGCTCCCCTGCCCATGAATGCCAAGGACAAACAGTTATGTTGTGTGCAGAGGAATACTGTATGAGCTTAAGCTTTTCATATAAATGCAGTCAATGCACATGAAAATACAGTAGCTGCAGTTTGCGCCGTTTACTCACATCTGTGTATGTTGTGACATGAGGTATTTATGTCGATGCCTTTTGGCAAATGTCTCACTTTCAGTTAACTTGCTGTAATTTCTTGCTCTCGCATCTGGAGACTGAGGCTGGCAGATATTACTTTTCATTTAATCACGTTAAAAGCTATGTGCATGACACCTTTGGAGACTGAGACTGATTACACTTTGAAATTCACACATCCATCTGCTTTATAAGGACATTTTTTTTTCTCATTTAATTTGTTTGCAAATAACATCTTATTTAACTTTCTAAAACAAAAAGTTACAAGGGATAATAAGATACAAAAAATAATTATAACAAAGAAATCTCAAATTTCAAATAAAAACAATTAAACAGACAGAATGAGAAATGCACTGCAGCCCATGCCAAACTCTTTACAGGGATCAGGTGTGTAACATTCATCTAAATAGGTATGCTTGGTGTTATACACCTAAACACATTATCAGAGAGTATACCAAAACATTTTTGGCACCTTTAAAGCAATAGTTTGACATTTTAGATAATATGCTTATTCGCTCTCTTGCCGAGAGCCAGATGAGAAGATTGATGCAACTTTCATACTTATCTGTGCAGCCAGGAGTGGGTTAGCTTAGCAGGCTGTAGCCTCATATTCAGTGCACAGACATGAGAGTGGAGTCAGTCTTCTCAGCTCCAGCTTTGTCAAACTTGCTCTCTCTTTAGAGGATTCCATAGTTAAGAAATCTAAATAACAATGACGCCTGGCTCTGGTGCCGGCTAAAGAGGCCAAAAACATTTGTTTTTCTAAATTGGTTCATCTTACAACACTTGCGTTGCCAAGATGTAATCAAGCAGCACCATCTCTCACGATCTGACAGAATAACAGTGAAACACTGTCCTGTAGATCACACACCACAGCGTGAACACACACTATATTCTAACATGCTGTACAGCGTATGTGAAGCACCTCGATTTGAAAACTGTTTCACTCGATTATTCTCTGTTGCTCTATTCATTTTGGTTCTTTTTTCTATTTCATACATCTTTTCATTTTGCTGTACTGCTTGCCTTATTCTATTACTGTTTACTGCTGCAAATACTACAGCTGGGCCCTGCTGTCCTGCACTATATAATACAATCAAAGATAAGATTTAGCAGAGCCTTTTTGAATTCATAGGCAGTGCCGGCGGCGAGGGATACTTCACTGAGTGAAACTGAGGTGGCCGCAGAAATACAACAATGTATTCCACGTGGAGCCTATAAGCAGAAGAACTGCAGTGGACATTGAATTGCTTAATCATATTGTGGCACAGGGGGAAAATTTGATGCAACTTTCTCACTTTTTTTTCCCTCTCCTGCTATTCCATTTTGACAGCGAGACACAGAGTACACTCGTATGCTCCTGAGAGGCAACTTGCCATGGTTGAGTGTCACTGAGGAACCTGCTCAGAGTGTGTGACGGCTGTGGATTGTCACAGAGGCCCAGCAGACGGTGAGATGGTACAGCGGGGCTTATGATCACGCCGAGGCTCTGCCTCGCCGACCACACCGCCGCCGAACACCGTTCAAGCACTCACCTCTGAGAGACGCGCTTGCTTTCAATGCGGGGATAAAACTTGAGACTACTGCCATAATAAAAGCTTTTTAATGTCACATCTCATGCCTGAACTGTACAAAAGTGTGGTTTTTCAAGAAACAAAAAAACATCAATTTTTCACAGCATGTTTTTTTTTTTCATCATGCATCTTGAATAGAAAGTATGTTGCCTTTAGACGGCTTTGCGTTTGACTGCAAAAGCTTTTAGAGCTAAAATAGCAGCATCTGAACAATGTACCTTAGAGTGATGAAAAGGCATTTATGAAAAGACTGAAGGAGAAGAAACACACAGGCATCCTAAAAATGAACTTCGCCTCGGTTGTAATTTCAGCGCGGCCTGAAGATGGATTTGGAAAAGAAACAAGCCAAATGAATCCCATATGCTGTTGCCATCCTTCCCCCGAATACCTTTTGGCAATTAAAAGCAAACAGGCATGACTTTATTTTTTTTTCTCAAAGTTCGACACAGATCACGATCGGCACCTGATAAGTGGCGGATTTAATGCGCACTCGCTTCCCTCCTTAACAGAATATTAATGTAGGCTGTCATCCATGAGAATGACTCATTTACAAGCATGCAGAGGAAGCTGAGGACTCAAACCTGGATGAGGTTTGTCGCCTCGCTCGTTCGATAACAAGCACTCGAGAGTATTTACAAGGCAGAGCGAGCGAGATAAGTCTGCGGTGTAATGACACTAAGCAGGTCAGGAATGTCTCTGCCTCTCAGTGTGTTGTTGCTCATCTCCCTCCTGCGGTTATCCCTCTTTCTGTCAGAGAGCTATACTTCCCCGTGCAGCCTGACGCCGCGCAGCGCTGTCATCTGCGCCGATGCAAAGCATGAATATCAAATGCTGCCATTCTCTAGTGAAGGCTTTTTACTGCTCTCTCAACTTTCATCACATTTGTGTGCTTAGCGCTGAAATCCTGTCCTGCCGGTGCACTCAGAACAGAGAAAACATTGTGTTGCTTACTGCCTGTCACGGCAGTAAGTGCACAACCGTGCTGACATGGCACTCAGATGGTGATGTGACCCCGCATGTAGTCTCCAATCTCCGAGTGTGTGGGAGTCAATAGGTAGGTGTGAGGTTAGATACAAATTGGCCCGTTCGTGTCACAGCCCTGCAGTCACCAGCTCAAGCCTGGACGGCGGCTGGCGCTGGAAAGCAACACTCTGAGGAAAGGGAAGGTGTGAGGGAGAAAAATAGCAGAGCGGAGTGTGACTTTTTTTGGTGCAACTTTATATTAAACAATAATTTATGTGCTTGGAAGGCTGAAAGAAATTTGTATTTCCTACTTTTATTTTCCCAATTCTTCCTTCTTCCTCTAATATAAGCCTCCTCGTCTTTCCCTCTCCATTCATTATTTCACCTGCATCCTGTCCTTTTCTGCTCCCTCTCCTCTCGTCAAATAAACCCGCCAGCTCCTGTGTGATCTTCCCCAGCACTGTTTTATGCCACACAGTGTGACACATATAATCAGCCTGGCTGTTTGCACTATTTTGTTCAGCACAAATTGCTGCACCGATGGTCACGGCGAAGCACAGATGGAACGTGGACAGTTTTTCATCGGCTGTTCCGTACCACAGAGCCCAACACATCTGGTATGCAGCGAGAAGCATCTTTGCACTAATTTGTTTGTCACTATACATTGAAGGGACTATCTGTCATCCTGCCATGCTTTGGTTGCGGCATGATGTTTGAAGAACATGGCTAGTCATAAGTTTCAGCAGCCCGGCTGGCTGGCCGCTTGGGACTCACTCACACGAGCCACCTGACTGTGGGAACGAAGGGGAGGGAGGGAGGGAAGGAATGGGATGCAGAGGAGGAATGGGAAATAGAGAGATGGGAGTCAGTAAATTCTACTCCTTAACCCTCAATATCCAAGGAGAGGTGAGGAGATAAATTATTTTCACTCCCATGTTTTCGCAAAGCTCACACAAATTTCAAATTAAAGGATGGCGGGAGTTGGGTTTTCAACTTGAAACAGATAGAGGCCAAATGCAGGCTTTGATTTTTGGGGCTGAAATGACAACTGTCACAAGAAGACTTTAGCAACTGTAGCTAGGTAGCTAAAAAAGCTAACATCAGTTCAATGAGTTGGTTGAAAGTGCTGTGCATGGCTGACTTTTTAATGTTTCAAGCTGACTGGTTTAAAGTCAGCCCCCTGTAAAGATGCCTTAAATATACACTTCATGGCATCATACATGATATTGTGCTAACATTAGCCTAAACTGCACTAAACCTAAAAGCACTGCAACACTCTAGTCAGCCTGAAATGATTGCAGCTTTACATTGGAGCAGACAAACATGGACTTAAATCCACTCCTTGCTCTTTAGCTCTGCCTTTATTGGTTTTGGAAAAGCCACTAAAAAAGACAGATACCATCGTCCAAGCAACGTCCAAATCTTGACAGACCTGCCATGACTGTTGCAGTGGCTTAGCTGCGGTTGGACGATCGCTGATCAGGGGAGGGGTTTAGCTAATGGTCAGTTTCATTCGCAAAAAACACTTCACACACTGACATGAAGAGTTGTGGGAACATGTGGAGCTCCACCTCGCAGGTTTTTCAAGCCCCAATTTTCCATACAGTCCCAGGGTGGGAAAAAAGAAAGACGAACGTGATGAATGCAATCTGACAGCTCATAATATCCCCTTTCCCATTCTATGCTCTACATTTAGTGTGATTCTAAGTCAATTAAAGAACTGTTTGATGTTGATGCATTCAGACTTGGAAATTAAGCACCGGGCTGGTAGTTTGTTAGCTGACAGCGTTGGTCTTCACGTCTATTTTTACAGTCTCCTACAGGCCATATAGCTTTGCTGGGGGTATCTATATCTGTATATTTTGTAAACCTAGCTTTGGATAAACAACAGATGAGATTCACACTTTTGGTGATATATTTATAGCCAAAATACAATAAATCAGGGAACAGAAGACTGGAAGGGGGACGGAAAAAGTGGGCTTTTTCAGTGAAATGTAAATGGCTTGGTGCTGGCACAGCAATCTATTTTTCAGGGAGAAGAAACACTTATCTGACGAGAAGCACTTTCCTTGGCTACTTAAGAATGACATTAATGTTGCAGGGGAGGACGATGCTGCGGTAATACTGGCTGCAAAGGGACTTAGAAAGTTTCAGGGCACTCAATATCTTAGAAATATCAGCTTTATGTTTACTTAAATTGAAATGGGAAAAGCTTCTGCAATTTTCTTAAGGCTTGTTTTAGCCCAATCTAGATTACTTTACCTACGTAACATATCTTCAAATTTGCACAAATTCACATAGAAAATGCTGAAAATTGCATAAGAGGCTAGAGCAAGAAAATGTAATTTCCTGTCATTCAATAGACTGAATTTGCGAAGTCCGAAATGGAGGGTTTTTATGAATTAGAGAGAGTATGTTTTCTGAACAAGGAGGAAGCTTACTGATTATTCACATTCATATTTAATCAAAATTCAAACTTTAAGAAAAGAAAAAGGCTCAAATCTCCCATGTACAAAAACACAGTGGTCACTGTTTTGACTCAGTGAATAATTGTGCATTTAGAGTCCCCACTGAGAAACCTGTGGCCTCCTCACACACAGCTCCGCTTGCGTGCTGCATTCAGGAGCACATCGCTGTACATCTGGTTTAAAAAAAAAAATAAAAATAAAAAAAAAAATCAGAGCCATCACATAAAACAAATGTACAGTCAAGCAGAAATGAAGAGCAGGAGACAAAAAGAGAAGGTATATTTAATTCTCACACTGCCGGTAGTGTGCTGAATAATGGAGAGGTAAAATGTGGGCATGCAGACACAGTAAAAGGTTTTTGCTGTATTTCTCTGATTTGGTGCCACTGAGATGATGGCATATGTTGTGTTATCACACAACAGTCTTTAATGCTCTCTGTCCCCATGTGCTGAAGCTCATCTCTTCTCTATCACCATGTTTTATCCGACTGATCTGAAACAAAGGTCCTGAGTCAGTCAGCAGATTGTCTTTGATTTACATTTTCAGAGTGAGGGAGAAATGACTGCAACGCAAGATATCAATATCAATAAATTAATAAAAGCTAAGAAAACATTAGGCCTGCAACCAACTAACTATGTCATGGGTGAATACTTGATTCTAATTGGCTGCAGGGTGTCCATTAATTTCTGATAATGGACACCTACAAAGTAGTTGCAATGAAACTGTTCACTGTTCTAAATTAATGTGTTGGCTAAAGAGCATAAGCCTGTATCTAAAATGAGTAACCATGGCAACAAAGACGCAGTCAAAATCTCCATTTACAATTTAATGCAACACGTTAATAAGCTAACATCAACTCTGAGTGACTTCAACACGCTGAGTACGAGATTCAGTTTGAAATCTTGGTTTCTTGTTAGACGAGACCCACTGGAACACAGGGGGGTTCCTGTGGCACCGCCATGATGTCACCAAGGATATAATAATCAACAAAAGGCCCCACACCACCTCGTCTTTGCACTGCGACATCAAGTTGCTAAAAGAGGCGTCTTGTTCCTAATCAAATGTTTGTGCTTTAAGTGGCCGAGGCATCAGTCCCCCAACTTGCTGGACGAGTAACAGACTGCGTTCAGTTCACTGAACATGTTTGGATCCTGAGAAAGATCACTGTGCAACCAGCTGTCTCACCTTGTCTGCACAATAAAGACGTGGATTATAGATTTTCTTCAAGACAGAGATTAAGTTGACAATTCAATTAAGTCCACTCTCACGGTTTTCCCTCCTGCCATACGATAACCAGGCTGCCGTAAAACCCGCCAACGAAGTGACGTGACGACCCTGTCATTGTCCAAGCTCAAAAAAAATTCATCGCTCCCTGAAGTGATGTCAATTAGGACTCTGGACAGAGACAGTTAATGATAGAGCGCTACTGTAACCTTCATTGCTGTATAAGGTTCTCTGTATTGTGCAATTAACAGACAGCCGAGTCTTGTTGCTGTTTGAGATACCTCAATCGCTGTGCTTGCTTCTGTGGGCCTAACAGGTCACATTGATTGTGTTGTTGCTGTTGGGCTGTGCTTGTGTTAGTTTCTGCCTCTGTGTGTAAAGCCAGTAAGGCGCACTTTATCAGTTAAAAGGTCAGCGCCATGGCTGACGAACCCGAGTTCACATGCCAGGTTCCTGAGTGATAAAGGGCTGGTAATTGTATCTTTCTACGGCAGTTAGGATCTCCTCTGCTTCGCTTCGAGTGCTTTTCCCTCTCTCTCTTTTACTAACCCACACATGCACACACATCCACGTGTCTTTACAGGCACTCACACACACCTGAAATGCACAGAGTGTGGAAACTTAATGCTTGGATCCACACTATCTTCTTTTCAGAGATATGTATATCACATCCCCCATTATGCTTTTCATTTCTCTGTATAACTCTCGTGGTCCTGTCGCCATATTGAATTCTTGTGTGACGTAGCCACTCACATCGTTGCGTCTGCCTTCTTGCCTTCTCTCTCTCTCCCTCACAGACACAGTTATAGATGCCACATGCTTGCTTGCTGTCGTATGCTTGTATTGTAGTTGTTTGTGCCCATAGCTGCTTGCTCTTGCAGTTGTAGTTGTGGTTGGACTGACTGAAGTATTACTGATTGATGGTCGGTGCTGTTAAAGTTAAATAAACTCAGAGCAGTTGTCTGGTTGATGACTATCTCAGACATTTGTTATTAACCAAACCTGCCCCTCTCAGTTTGCAACACTGGCTCACAGCTGAGCCAAAGGGTTCTATGAGCTGACTGGACTAGAAATAAAAAGCCATATCTAAGGCTCGCTTCTTTTACTGGGGTAGAAAACAACATTTCCATTGCATAAGGACCTTATGGGATGTTGATGGTTGTTCCAGATATTAGTCAAACCCTCAGGTGTTACCAGGGAAACTGAGTTATGGCTTGTGTAAAACCTGATTCTGATGGCAAAACACATGAAAATATTAAATAAGAGATGATAATATTTTTCTTTGGCAAGTGACCATGATGTCCTTCGAGGAGTCCTTAATCAGGAATTAATGGACTCCGCTGCAGCTCAGGCATTATCCGTTACGTAATTTCCCTGATTAACAACAATTTAGTCTACAAAATGTAATGAAATTGTGAAAAATGTCAGAAAATGGCCAACAGCCAAAACAAAGTTATTCTGTTTACTGTCAAATAAAAACAATGGCATTACAAAGAAACGCAGAAACATTGAAAAGCTGAGTCCAACTAATGATTTCTGGCATTTTTGCTTGAAAAATGTCTCAAATGGGGTCCACTAGACTGCTTTTCTAAAGTCGTCCTCCACTCAGGAATGTGTTTTGTTTGTTGCTGCTTCATTTGGATGTCTGAGTGTCACTGTGAAGAAAGATGTTCTGTGCAGCTCGACACTAAAAGGCTGTTTTCACCTGCATCCGAAAGAGGAAAGTTCCTCTTTGGTCACCTTAAGTCTCAGTGTAAGACATGACTTGAGAGTCAAGCAGGAGGCATCTTGTGTCCATCAGTTTTGTGGAACTGGAGGGGATGTTCATATATGTATGTGTGAGTGTGTTTATATGTCCATTCATATATAAAAACTGGTGCTATGCAGGGATGGAGTGGAGGCCAAACAGGGTAAACACGCCCAAATTCAGCTGCATAAATAGAGTTTATCACCCTTTCAGGCTGACACAAAGGAGTGACATTCACTGTGTTATAATAGGTAGCTCCAAACTGAAGCAAGCCATAGACAGAAGAGTACTGAGCAGCAATCACACCGTATTTGAACCAAAGATAAAAAAAGAGCTAATGAAGCCGTACGTGGCGAGGCAAACGTCACATGGAAGTAAAACTGACTATTCTTCCGAGGGGGCATCAGAAAGTCTTATCCAAACTACTCCAAATCGCTTTCATTCACGCAAGCCTCCCGCCCCCCTAACACCTTCTGCGAGCCTCCAATGCACAACCCAGCACTAGCTTCCCACCACAGCAGTGGCTGAATGAATGATGAGTAATCGTGTAGGAGAGTGAGGTCATTATCGAGATGTGGAAGTTTGAATCGGCACACCGGAGCCTTCATTTGCGCTGCATTCACGACTCCTTTTGACTTTGAAGTGTGCATCACACCTGACTCTTAGTGGGGAGACTGGTGTTTCTACTCATTTCCGCTCCATCTTTTTGAAGCTAAAGCAGGCTGGTCTATTTTGAGAAGGGCCTCTACAATGCTTCCCTGAATGCTGGATTGAAGCAATGTGGGAAGCTGCAGTAAAGTGTAATGTTCTTTTGTCTGTGTGTGTGTGTGTGTGTCGAGATTTCTTGCCCACAGTGTTTCTCATTGCAGGCATGTGAGAGAGAGCAAGAGGGATAAAAGTGTGTGTGTTGTGTGCAGTTCGCATGCAGTGAGTGTTTTGGTAGGATGGAAAGTGAACAGTAGCATATCGTCCGATGTTTCACTTAGTCAAAACTGAACAGATCTCAGTGTAACTACACATAATCTTAAGTTTAGTTTTGATTCAGTGTTTCAAAGGTGCTTCTTAGCTAGCTGACCATAACAGAATATAGAAGCCAGAGTTAGTTTAGCATCCACTAGCAGTTACATTCACTGCTGTTCTTAACTAGCCTGCCGTATTAAAGCTGACGAACGGAGAGTGTTTTAGCATCTTTCAGCTCACTGTTTTGGTTTTCTGGCCTGCAACTTTACAGATCTGATTTAGGGTCACATCAGCCTCTTTTCCAGCAGCAGACAGCTGTTTTCAGAAAAACAAACAAACAAACAAACAAAAAGGTCTTATAAACCAGCTGTGTGCCCAGGCCCAAATGACAAAGTTGACAATTATATGATGATAGGTGATAATAGGCAATTCTGTGTTCACAGGTTCTTCTGCTGGTCCCATATGGCCAAAAAACAAAACAAAAACAAAAACAAAAAATACCTTTAATGCCATCAGCAGAGGCTAGTTAGTATTTCAACATCCACAAGCTGTTACTACTCATTAGCATTCATTGCTGTTCTAAATAAAGTGAGCTTCAGTTTAAAATATGTTAATATAAGTATAGTTGACTTGTAATTCAGCCTCTATTGAGTCTCAATCAACTGACCTGAATCCACACTGAATATTTATGGACCTGTCTTTAACTTCTCTGCTTATTACTCACTATTTGCGTACAGCTTAATCTCAAGCGGACCTGCATGACACCAAGGCATTGTTGCTTGGAGACCTGTGACGCAACTGCAAAGCATCTAAAAAAAAATATCACATTATTCTTATTTCCAACAGAGGTGGGTTATTTTGTGCGAGGAGACATCAACTTCACTTGGCAGAACTATGAGTGTCTCCTTCTGTTTCCTCCCTGAAATGTCGACTCTGAATCACTGTTTCACTTTCTTTGATCTCAAGTGGATAGCTGCTATTTATACGGTGGTGCATGTTTAGTCCTTTAAAGGTTGTGCTTGTTTGTGAACCACAATACAGAGAATGGCGTGGTACCTGCTCCACAGCAAGCAGGTGAAAACAGATTTTAGAAAAGAAAAACTCTCCCACCCCCCCACCAAAGAAAAAAAAAAAAAAAAAAAAACACCACAGGGAATGTTTAAGTCTTCCACAGAGTAAATAATGGGATCAGAGATGTTATCCGCTGTCTGTGTAGGCAAAGCATTTTGCTTCTGGTGCATGACTCAAAACAGACAAGCCCATGAAATGGAACACCAGCTTAGTATTGCTCTAGTAGACTCTGATGGGTGGAAAAAAATTGAGTTTGGCACTGCGACCCAACATAGCTGCGCATGATACAGTGTGTCCTAAATGCTGTCTGACAGTAATACAAGCCTTTGTCTGTTTGGATCCATACAGCAATACAGATGGGAGGGAGGAGAGCGCTACGTCCTGATGGCCTGGACTGCAAGTGCGGTGAGGCCTTCTGCTCTCTGTGCATTTGTTGCACACAATCCTGTTTTGAAAATTTTGTCTCCATCCAAAGTAACAGAAGATTTTTTGCATTGCAGTTGACTCGTTTGCTAAATCCCTCCCTCTCCAGCAATTATAGTCTGGCAACTAGAACAGGTACAGCAGGCCTTTAAGTTTGGCCACATGCTGAGGTGGTGTGCATGAGGTTGCAGTAAAAGCAATTTTCTCTGTTTGAAGAGTTTGGAGGGTGCACTGTGTTGTATTTCCCCATTTGTAGACGTTCTGTGAAAGTCCTGTGGAAACAGCAAGTCAGCCCGATGTGGTCTTTTCATCCAACTCACCGAGCTAACGCTAGCTTAACTAGCTCGCTAGATACAGCCAGCAAAATTGTTGGTCAAGGATCCATTGTTTCAAACATTAATACGAATTTGCAGTGGTAAATCTGCCACTGTAGTCTTTGTAAAGTGCATGCTTGTGGGCAGGGTTTAGCGGACATCCAGTTCCGTTGTCAGAACAGCACACAAATGGCTTTATTTCAGATTGTGTTCAATCTGAGGAATAAATGGAAAAAGGTTCTAATTACAATTTTAATAACGAGGACCATCAAGTCAATATCAAGTGTGAGATTTGTGACCAGTGTCGTCGTTATCCTCTGCCTTATTGCCTCTTCCTGTGTATCTTTGCCTTTGCCTCCCTCTGTCTGCCTCCACTGTGTGTGCATGCCTCTGTAAGCCCCTCTACCTGGCTGCCTGTCGCCCTGCCTGTCAGACCAACTATCTACCTATCAATCTGTGAGTGTGTCCGCCTGTGTGTGGTGATAAGGAGCCGTGGGTGTCTGTAGCCCTGACACCAACTGATTTATGCCGGCCTCTTTCCCTTTAGGGGGCCGATTTGTGAGAAAATCCCCAACGAATCATGCTGACTTTGTGTGCGTGAGTGTGTTTCTGTTTGTCTGGCTGTTTGCATGTGCGTGTGTGTGCTGTGCCACGATCGTCTGTCAAAACAAAGATGACAGGGAGCTGTAACTCTTTTATTGCCACATTTCAACCCCTGTACATCACTCAAACCTGATTTAATAGTTGAATTGCCCAGTCAAAAACAACGTAACGGAAAGGTGTCAATTTACAGAATCATGTCCGAGTCTCCTCCACCCGCCACATGGGTGCAATCAATACGCAATAAAAGATGAATGCGCAATAGCCCTTACTTAAAAGTTGAGTTAGCAATATGCTGATCCACCTTAAAGGGCTGTTTGATTTGAGGTTAAAAATTGATGTGAGAAACAGCCTGAAATCTGCTTCTCAGTGTGTGGGAGTTTGCATCTTCATATTTTATGTTATTTAATCAATTTAGATGATTCTTGTCAAGCTTTAGCCATTCGCTGCGAATCCAGAAACCTTTTAAAGCTGACTTAAAGTACTGTAACATTAAAAATACATACAACAGAAATCTAATAAAGCTTGCAAACCTGACAGTGGATCTTTCACAAACCAGCCAGGCCTCCAACAATTTGACTTTCTGCTACGACGGCAGACTATAACCTGTTTATATGCAACTCTTCAACGTGTGCATGAAAATAAATAGAGTCGAGACAATGATTATTGTTGAAATTTTGCAAAAAAAAGTTTCTCTGAGGTGGAAAAGCAGATGTACAGACAAAAAAATGATGCCGAGACTGCAGCCTTTGTCACATGAATGCACATGAAATGCCCTGGTTGCCCACTGTTTGAGGTTTGAGTGGTGCTCTTTCAATCATGCTGTCTTGTTGCGCTGCCCTCTTCTTCTGTAGTGGTTTCACGACATCTGACTGGAGAATTGGTGCCACTGATTGTTTCTCTCAATGCTTCCATCCCCTAATATTCACATAACAGCAGCAGATGGAGATAGATTAGCTCTTTCTTTCGCAGATTTTCTAAACGTTTGATTAAAATCTTTGCTTCGTTTGGATGGAAACCTGAATAATGTTCCACGGCTCAGTCCTCTATACCTTTTGACCTTTTGCTACAATCCTAAATTTGCTAGTTACATGTATTTTTGTTTCATTTGAACTTGAACTGAATACACTTATTTGATATGGTGTGGTGGACAATACCTCGCTTAGCCTACCTGAAAATGTATTTCAGTCTATGTAACTAAGCCTTTTGATGAATTGATTTGCACTTGCACTGCCCACAAGTTTCTAATATATGCTGTATTTTTCTACTTTTTTGTTAGTTTCTCAACCATTCCTTTTGTTTTTTGTTGCGTCTTGTGTACGACACTGGTGAAAGTCAGCAGGATAGCAGGCACCTCCATGGATAACCATGTAAGAGCTGACCTGTAGAAAGGTCAGGTCTCTAGCAGTTCACCATTCACTTAAATAGAACTTCAAAGCTTCACATCAGTAAAGATGACAATGAGAGTTTTCTGCCTTTTAAACGCCACTGACTATTAATGGTCGAGGGAAGTCCTCAATCCACCTCTGCCGGCCTGATGTGAACTCCGCTGTATTTATCTGTCATTTATCACATCTGCTCCACTTCGCCAAAAGCTACTCTCAGAAATCCAGAGCACTTAGGCTTCCGGATTGACTCGGCTCAAGTGTGCTAACAGGGAAGGGAAGAGCAGACTCTAGTTAAGGGATGGATGGACCTACTGGGTGGCATTCACAGGCTGTTATTCAGCACTCAGTGATACCATCTCGACTTCATCTTCCATTTTGCTCTTAAAGTTTTGTCCATGTTTGTGGCGAGCGACTGCCTGGAATGACACAGGCGAGTCAGAATGAAACAACATGTCTCTGTGCTGTTTTGGCTCCAGTACAACTCTGTTGATAGAATGTATATTCAACACACCCAGAGCCTGTTTGCCAAGATAATTAAATTCTCAAAGGATGCGAGGAGACGCAACACGTAAATTAATTTGAGCTGCAGCAACAGACAGGATTTATGCCGCTTTGGCGGGAGCATTCACTTCCAGAACAAATAAATGGGATGTTTTTGAAATTAATTACTGTTCCAGTGCGCCATTAAAGAGTATCAGTTATCAGATGACTTTGAAATACACACTTGGCTCCTTTGATGTGTTAATGATGACAAAGTAAATCATCCTCCCTGCCATGGAGGAGTTAGAGAGACAGGGGAAGAGACAGACGCCGAATGAGAAAAGAGGAAAGAGCACCAATGAGTAGAAAAACAAAGAAAGAGAACGTGTAAAGGAAGAAACGGTAGAAAGTAACAGTCCAAACTCAGGAGATAATGTCTGCTTTATCTGATACCCTTTAATATGAAGGTTACGGCCTTCATGGTTCAGACACTAAAACATTTCTGTTCCTGTTCTTATTCCCCATTCACCATCCCTGAGAAGGCTTCAAGTGGAGGTTCAGATGGAGCCTAGGGCTCGTTCAGTCTACTGTAAAAAATACAAGCTTCGTTCACTTCAAATGAAGCAATGTGCGGCTGTATGTAGGCCAGAATTACAGCAGATATGACTGATTGTGTTTCAGTCTCTCCTCTGTTGTAATGAAGGGCTGGATTTAATAGTCCGGCTGTTAATCCATGTCAAGGAAGGCAGAAAAGGCCCATTTGACATGGGCTAACTTCCCTCTGTAATTAGAAAACCTCATTAAGTTCATTAAGTCATTCCTTGTGTTAGGGGATTTGTTTTACATGCGCCGCCAACAGACTCAGGCCACCGCTAGCAGGATGTGGGCTAACTGATGCAGGACTGGGTAAATGAAATACAGTGTGGGAAGCATTTGGGATCATGAAAAAGCATAAAGAATACCCGTAAATGATTGTGAACACCTCAAAAAAGCTAAATTCTAATGGATGTGCTTTCCTATCAGGACCATTTCTTCTCTTACAGGGGGCCTTGGCTGCAGCTATCGGTCTAGCACCTCCAAATGGGGATTATCATAGTAGCATCATTTTGATGGGGAAGGATATCAATGTGACACCTTCCTGAAAGGCCCTTTGTTTTTCTATTTATCAGAGGCCTTGAGCACACAGAGGGGGAATACCTTGTGCAGCCTCGGAAAGCGACACAGTAACAGATGACTAGATGCCACTGCCAGAGGCCCTCTGTTTTTTTGTTTGTTTTTTTCCCAGTTTTGGCTCCAGGACCCAATGATTCCAATTTGGGTGTCAGTGAGAGCAGCGATTCATCATTGGCTGGATTACTTAGTGGGCCGAGAGCAGAGGGCTATTCATCTCTGTAGCTGACACAACCCCCGGCCAGAGAGACGCCGCGCTGCCAGCGCTACCACTGCTGCTGATGCAGCTGCTGGAAGACTAAGTGCTAGAAACACACTCACATGCACGCAAACACTCTCCGTCACAGATGTATGTGGAAATGTGAAATTGTCACTTGGGTGGAGAAACAGACTTAACATTACGGTTTTGATCTACTACACTTGTGTAAGTGGTGTCAAAGGTCGCCATGTTTAACATGTATGTACATACTTTAAGGAAGACTTTGACATTTTGGGAAATCTGTTCATTCGCTCTCTGGTGAAGAGTGAAATGAGAACATTGATACCACTCACATACTCGTCTGCTAAACATAAGGCCACAGCCAGCAGCTGGTTCTCTTAGCTTAGCACAAAGACCGGAAACGAGGAAAAAGCTAGCTTTTACTTACAATATAGCTTTTACTTTAACTAATAAAAACACTATATCTTGTTCAAAATCAATACAAAAACCAAAGCGTAAAACTATAATTCACTGTTTTACAGGGCGTGATGTGAGGTTAAGTGTCTGAGCAGTTGCCAGGCAACCAGCGATAACGCCAGGAAGTTACCTCAACAGTCAAGAAAATAGCATTTTATTCTGTACGAATTAGACAGAGCACAAAGTGTTAATTAGTGAGTGATGAACTGTGTTCTAGTCTTCATCCGGTTGTACAAGATATATATGATATATATTTAAGATCAAACACACAAATATACAACACTGAAAATACAGCTCTGTATGGAATTAAGCGGGGATCCCTGACTCCACACACACACACACGCACACACACACACACACACACACACACACACACACACACACACACACACACACACACACACACACACACACACACAAACAAACACCTCCACCCCCTGCGAGGCCTAAACACCACTACATGTTGATAAGACAGGAAGGGAACCACTTGCTTCCCTGCAGGTGAAAAACAATGTGGACATCCACATACTGTGCCTCACACAGTGTGCTGCGTTTACAATACACCTCTGTGGCATCAACATAAATCTGCAGTATGCGCTCATCCAGGATACGCATGATTTACAGCCCTGGAGTGAATGTCAGAGCCTCTATTCATTTTAGGGGCAACAATGGAGTGAGACGCGTATGCACAGAGGGAATAAAAGGGTTAGTTCAAAATGGTAAATGGGGCACCTCGAGGTAAAGTAGAACGTTTCTCCGTTTTGTCGTGGCACACTTTTACATTGGTCAGGAGTTAGATAAAGAAAGAAGGGAACAACAGGAAAAGGGTGCATATCTTTTGAGTGTGTGTGTGTGTGTGTGTGCCTCCATACAGAGTCTTTACTGTTTTTCTTTCATGCTTGTTTTTGACACTAACCATGGAGGTCCAGCAGCACAACAGAGCGCATCCTCTGACTTCCTTTGGCTCCACTTTTACCACAGGTGTCCACCATACATCGGACAACAAAGCTGCCTACATGTCATCTGCGCTCTGAGCAAACCGACGCGCGTCGCCTCCGAGCCTCCGCTGTGAACTGTGCACTCCATAAGCCGTGTGACAACTCAGGGAAATGGACTTCAGAGTCGTGCCCGGCCATCTGAAATGCCACAACTAAATTATCAGCTATCACTGAGGAGGGAGAAACAGAGAGAGAGAGAGAGACGCACAGAGATGGAGAAAAGAGAGATTCCATCTAGAGTCCGCTTATTCTTGTGAGTCGCATCAAAAGGAAAAGTAATTAAGTCGTCTGAGGATGTTATTGGAAACGAGAATTCTATCAGTGAGGCTGTGGGCTTGTGATGCCTGCAGCTTATCCCGCATGTGTGTGTGTGTGTGTGTGTGTATTTCTATGACTGACACTCCGCCGTGCAGCAGAAGATGAGACCTCTGTTGTGCGTTTGTAACAGGCGCAGCCAGCCGCTCCTCATTAACCTTTTGAGAGATAAGCCTGTTTTAAGTCCATGTTTGAACAGCCTGTGTGAAGTATCTCCCACTGATATGTGGCTAGCCAACCACCCAAACCATCCTTCCCTCCCCTTTCACATTCAATATTCCTCTTCCCTCACCTCCACCAGATTACCAGAATTAAATTTCAATTTTAATCACAGGCCTGAAAATCTCCATAAATCGAGCACCTGAGCCACCCTTAATTACGGAACAAGCATTCTGGGGCGTGCGCTGCCGTGGCCTGCTAACAAGGTTAAAAGGTGCAAAGTGTGTGTAATGGGAGGCAGAGGAACTCACTGAGCAATTGTTAACACCGTGTTAGCTACTCCACTTCTTTTGTCTCATGCCATGTTCTCTTCTCTATTTTTCCAGTGAGCGGAATGCACAGAGCACCTTGTTAGAGGCGCTAGGCTAGAAGTAATGTAATTTAGCTAAGTGGTGAATGCGGAGCTGCCAGATGCGTGTTTTGCAGCGGATGGCGTCGGCAGCAGTGACGGCGCAGTCACACAGAGGCAAAGCTGTGGCGTTATCTGCTGCTCGTTGGACTGCTGGGGACCGGATCTGATAATTGGCAGAGGTGGAGTCTGGTTTGCTGAGGGGCCGAGTCTTCGCTTAGGTTTTTTTTTTTTTTTTGTCAGCATCCAAGAATGACTAGAGATAACTTGGAGGATGTAACAGTGATTTAATATTAAATGCATTAAAAGTATCACATACAGCAATTTAATACTTCAGTTACAGTAGATGTTATACGTATAATCTGATCCTCCCACACTGGGGCTTTACTGCAGCTGCAGTAAAAAAAATACCACTGAAAAATACCACCTTAAATTTAGATTCCTTAAGACTTAATCCATCCTGTTGATGATCAGCATTTATTTTCCAAATAGTCATTAAATGCATTAATTATTACCTCTCTGTATATGTGTTTTCATTGTCATTGTGTTAGTGGCGGGGTCCGCCACTGCCACACTGAAGAGCCTAATAAGGATGAGGGACTCTCCAGAAGCTTTAAAATTTTGATCTGTCTCATTTGTTTCGACCCCTCAAAGGGATTTACGGTTACACATTTATTCATTCATTCATATGTGACGCACATTTTAATTTCAATATCATTTGTGCTGTATAAATGCTAAATACTCAGACATGGCAACCAGATTTAAAGTTCAAGGCTCCAGTTGTTTCCTGACTTTGGCTATGCAAGGTGATGGGATGGCTTTCAGCCTATCGAGGGAATAATCGCTGAGTGTGCGCCGTCACAAAGACAGTCTGAGAAACCAGTGAATCCCACATACGCTTCAGTCTTTGTTTCACAATGTGTAAGCCGCGGGCTGTGAATTAAAGCGAGACAATGTAATGCAGTCCATAATACAATTATGCGTGAGAGGACTGCATGTAGGAATTGTGAAAAGGGTTTTGTGACAGGATTTCATGAGTGCGAAAAGCGACTTTAATTAAACAGTGGTGCATAATAGAAGTCTTTGAGCTTTCCACTGTGTGAAATTGTATGCCAATTAGATAATCATCTGTGAAAACGTTGGACATGAAAGACAATTCCATGATAACAGCATGATTATACACAAATGCACCATCACAGTAATTATGCATGTCATTCATTTTGTGCAAAGTCTGTGCGATTATTATAGTATCATTGCACAAAAATACACCGTTGGTCCAAGCATTGTGTCCCAACACAAACAGAGAGCATAAAAACGTCCATTAAATTTGCTTTCTGTTTACTGTATTGTTAATATGTTTTTTCCCCGTCTTACGAAGAAATAAATAAAGAAATAGATAAATAAATGGAAACTGTTAGAAAGGGACTAATTTACACAAGTTTCATCCTGACAGCTGGCAAGCTAATACTGCATAGCTGCCTTGTTTTGTTTACACATTGGCTTGATTTTGATCACTGGTCTGCTCAGCTTTCCAGATGTCTTGCCCACATGTGTGTCTGCCATTGCTGAACGCTGAAACCACAGTGATGAGTGGAAGTGTCTGTCTGTCTGTCTGGAAAGCAGTACATCTGAACGTGTAATGTTTTTAGGGCATATTTCTTTAACACACACACACACACACACACACACACACACACACACACACACAGAATAATCAATATGATTCCAGCAGCAGTGAGCATTGAGTGTGCACATGCAGGCGTGTGTGTGTGTGCGTGCGTGTGTGTGCGAGTTGTCAGATAGCAGTGGGGGAAGCAGCTGTTCTCCCTCCCGTCCCCTGCCACTGATTTAACATATGGCTAACCTTTTGGAGATAGCGCCGCTGTTTACTTTCCTGCTCTGCACTGATAATATCCCAAATCATTACCCGAAACCTGTGTCACACTGAGATTTTAGAAGCCAGCCACGATAAATTGGCACTACACTCGTGTTTAAGAGAGAAAACAAAAAGATGCCGATCATTTTCGCACATCTGGTTGGAAACTCAGAGAGAGGCAGGTTGGTTTTGATTTGATCATCAGGGAAAATTAAGCATCTGCATGTGCCAAATTGCACGTCTGTATAGCATATTGTTAAACTGAACAAGTTCCACGTTAGGCATTGTAAACATCTAGTGCTTTCACTTCTCAGTTTTGGTTTGGTTCATTTGGGCTGCTGTGAAAACAGTCAATCAAACTCCGGTGCAGACCATCCGCAGTGTTTTGTAATGCAAAAGTCATGTAAGCATTAATACAAAAGTGAAAACTTCTAATTCCATCTGCTGACTGTAGATGTGAAGAGAGCGATCTGCTTATTAGTGCAGTATCATCTGCTAATCCTGGCAAAATGTATACATCAGCGTATGCCACACACACACACACACACACACACACACACACACACACACACTCACAGATCATCTGACACACACTGCAAGAAGTGTGATTGTCTGAAGTTTTCCCTAGAACAAACAGGTTTTTTCACACTGTGTAACCTTGTTAAAGTGAATGGTGATGTCGTGGTTGTTTGTAGTGGAGTTACACACGTCGCTGGACTGCCGAGGGACTCTCGCCTCTCTGCTTCCTAACAACATTAAATGAATGGTCCACTTAGAATTAATGACTTCCTCACTCTGGACAAATTTGATTGTGTTAGGCTAACGACCAACCCTCAGTGAGAACCAGGCCGAAATTTAGGCAGAGCTACGATTTGTTCTGCCGCTGCTTGAGACCTTCATTGATGGCGCCGCATGCACGCACGCACGCACCCACACAGACACACACACACAGAAGAGCTCACGAATGGGGAGCACACGTGCGCACGCCCACGCACACACACCTTGAAATCAACACCTTCCCTCTGTTTCACAGTCAAGCAGGGGCAGCAAATCGCACGGCTCCCCAGACAATATTATCTCATATGCACAGACAAATTACCTCTTTGTTTTAAGGACATGAGTATTTCTCAAAAAGGGGGGAAAAAAAAAATAAAAAAACACACTCACTCATTATGAAAATCCCTCCATAAATAGGAAAAAGAAAGCACTCAAAGGGAAACTAAAGTGGCACTTATGGATACTGTTAGCGTTTTGCTCGGGCAAAAGAAATTCTCCTATTAAATGTCTCTCTCTCTCTCTCTCTCGCTCGCTCTCTCTGGCCCGGCTTGCCGCAGAACAGATCAAATGAAGGTTACGCTGTCCTCTCTCATGGCCTACATCCTGATGCCACAGCTAATTGCATAATTTGTTTCAGAATTAACAGCTAATAGCAGTCTCTTCTAGGCTCATGCCAGCTCCCTCCCTCAGTATACTCACTTCTATTTTTTTTCCCAGCAGCTCTCATTCCATTACGCCTGTATTTGCAGAAGCTTTAGACAATATAGCAAAAAAATCACGTTGGATTAAATTACATTCATACCCAAGAAGGCAGCCTGGTGATGAATTATAGGCTAATTCCACCACTTGGCCCTTGCTTATTGAATCTAATAGCATTGTTATAATCTACAATGGATATTTCTCACTGCGTTGACTGTTTGTCAAAGCAACTGAAAGAAGACATTATGATCAAAAACTAATGAAAAAACAAAGATTCATGAGCTGCATTTTAGCAGCCAAACACACCAATGCACTCACTCCTCTCTGCGAGAAACGTTGATGTTGTGCTCATTATGAACAGCTGACGGTCTCCACAGTGGGATCCTCGCTAAATCAAGCCCACCTTCATGCATGTGCAGGGAGGCCGGCCTGCTAGCAGACGGCCGAGGATGCAAGAATCTGGGGAAGATAGATGAGCTGCTCCGAAGGTGGCCACTATAAGTCAATGCCCCCTCGCACCAGGCAATAACCTTCTCTCCTCTCCGTGTAATAACCAGCCTGAATTTCAAAACTAAACCAAACAAACAGGAAGGAGAGCGAGGGAGGAGGAGGAGGAGGAGGAGGAGGCAGGAGAGAGAGAGAGAGAGAGAGAGACCAGTACTGCAAAATAAAGAGACTCTGGATTCAATCAATACTGTGATCCAGCTGTCAATCACTGGCTATATTAACCTGCGGTTGGAGGGTATGAATGTTTTATCTGTCCCGGACGCATCAGCAACCGCCGCAACCAGCGCGTCTGTCTTTACAGCATGGAAATGAGGCAGCACAGGAAACGAAGCCAAATGTGCTATTTGGCTGCGGTCAAGTTCTGATCGCAGCAAGAACAAATATTTCACCAAGAAGTTGTTTCAATCAATAAATCCGTGAGAGGTGTTATTTTTCTGTGGTAGAGACCCTCACCCTGCCTTCACAGTGTGCCTTATACATAACAACAATACGCTCACATCAGAGCGACCTCTTCACATTTCTCAAATTAAAGGTCACTTTCACCTAAAACATTAAAACTGGTGATGCCATGGCAGGTGGGGAGTGAGTTTACCCGCCTCCATCTGTCTTAAAAAAAGAAAAAACATATTTGAGAAACCCATTTGATTGTTAAGTCAGAAGGGTCGCCATGGTGAAAATGTTAATATTCTCTCCTAATCACATGACTTGACCCGGTAGTCAATGATCTGTATCTGGCTCTCGCTCATTCTCGATGTACTACAGCTTGCAAACAGAGCCCCAGGCACAAAAATCTTAATTAAGGTCCTTCCCAATGCGCAACCTTCAGACGCCACCGCTGAAACAAATGGGGAGAAAAAATAGAAAAGAAAGCCTTTTTTTTTCCCGCCATATAACATTTAGGAAATAACAGCCGCTCGTTGAAAACTCTTCAAACCTTTGCCTGCATTTGGAATTTGATTGTAACCTCAGGTTGCCTTTTCTATTATGGTGGGAAATAATGTTACAATGCACAGCACCGGTTTTTAAATTGAAATTTGACAGCTCTACCACACAAGGACGTGGGGGGGGGGAGGAGAGTCAATATCGCATATTCACAGAGCAGCTCTCATGCTCTTTCCTCCTTTTTCCACTTTTTATGTGAAACAGATGATTGTTGGCGGTTTGCTTCAGCGGAATTTACTCTCCTGATTTTTCTCATGTCATTAACATTATTCCAGTTTTCATTCTTTATTGGTAAAGAGCAGAGAATTAGACCAGCCAACACAAACAGCATGTACTATATGAAAAGAGTCCATTAGTTTCAAGATTGTCACTGGTCCATACTGTGAAATCTGTACATGTGGTGAGTGACACAAAGACACAGTAAAATAATACAAGAATATATATAATATAATAAACATGACTGCAAAGTATTTTTTCAATAACACTAAAAATGACAAAGCAAAGCTGCAGATAGCATCTCATTGTATCCTGCTGACAGCTCTTAGTCTCCCCTTTGAACGCTGAGTCATTATTAGCTGTTGGCGAGTTCTTTAGCTATTGTTAGCTATTGGTTTACTTAGTACACAGGCGAGCAGACCAGACTGCTGCTTTTTTTAAATCTAAGTATCAATATGATATTAAAAGTAGAATTCAGATTATTGTTGCTATCTGCTAGCATTAGCTGTTGGCAGCACTCGACTGCGATCGAGCTACATTGTGCAGGGCTGGAAAATGATACATGCAGACAGCGAACTGAAGGTTTTTATTGAGCGACAGACTCATCTCTCTGCTGGTCTGTGAACAGCAAAAACACACAGCACCCCCTTAAAAACATCTTTGGCAGAGATTTGGCTAACTGACAAAGTTCATGCTGACAGCTTGTGGGATGTAAAAATGATCCTGCCCTTGATTTTATTTGTACAGGTAGTGTGTGTGTGTGTGTGTGTGTGTGTGTATATATATATGTGGAAGCCCTCAAACATACGCTATAATTGTACTGATCTACAGTATGTTATTCAGGTATCATCCAACTGACAATAGTGGGTGTAAAGTGTACTGGCCACTGTCTGTTATTGGATGTGTGTCTCTTTGTGTGTGTGTGTGTGTGTGTGTGCGCGAATGAGCATGTGTCATAATTCTTTCACTTTCAGCAGTGCCCCCTGTAAGCCCCCCATAGCCGGAGCAATATCAGCAGCACCAGAGACAGCATGTGACCCAGCTTTACTCATCTCAGCTAAACCCACCTCTGACACACACACACACACACACACACACACACACACAAACACACACAAACACACACATGCACAGGCAGGCACATGAATGTATACTGTGAAAAAGCACACAAGCTGAAAGGAGAGAGCTAATAACTGTCTTACCTGCTTCACCGAGTCAGCAACAGCAAACAGAGCGAGACAGGAGAGAAACAAAGGAAGTTGATGTGAAAGGCAGCATGAAAAAATGAGTATTGTGATAGATTAGAAAACAGGAGAAGAATAGATACATGTGTCTGTATATAACCATCATGAAATTACACGCACTAAATGAACTTCACGTAGCCTTTTTAAACATTGTTAAATGTATGTGTAATCAATCACTACCCAATTAACATGGTTTAATTAGTGTAAACACATGAAACCACGGCTGAGATGAATATCGCCTTTATCTAATGCTAGTGGTATTGTTAGCACCACTGTATCCAAATTAAGAGCACATTAACAACAAGCTCTGTTGCAGAGGATCTTCAACTTTGTCAAAGATTTTTGTTTAGAAAATAAAAATGATGGAGCTGATTATTTATTTCTTTATTTTCCTCATTTCTTTGCTCATCTTGCAAAATATTTCTCAGTACAAGTTGCACGCGTTTCGTTCGTTGATATCACTTTCATATCTGTCTGTTAAGTATAAAGGAGTGATTAGAGTTAGGAGGTGATTAGATTACATTAGCATAGCATAAAGACTGGAAAGAGCACGAAACCTTGAGCTTCAGAGGTGATGGAAGGGGGATGTTAGCTTTGGTCAGAGCAAAGCTAGCCATTTCCCATTTCAAGTCTTTATGCTAAGCTAACTGTTTGCTAATAACGTGCTTATAATGCTGTTTATGATCGGGGTTGCACAAAACTGGTAAGTAGGTAAAATCAGAAATGCATAATGTCCAGTTGCTTCAAAACGCACTCATGGCAACAACTGCACTGGTTTGGGGTTTTGGATTGTCGAGGATGGGATCACTTTGGGTCGACACTGTGAACAGTTTGCACCGTGAAGCTGTTACAATCCAGTAGATGGCGGTAATGCAACACTTCATGCCAACCACCATAAAATTCAACAGAGAAGAAAACGGCAGCTGCAACTGGTTATCAACGCAGGCCTGGAATTAAGTCATTTTAGGGCAAGGCCACTTTAGCCTTTGATAAATACAAATGTTTTGGGGCATTGCAGCACTAACCTACTGTGAGAAATGTCCAAAACAACAACACACACTAAGCGGTTACTCTGGCGTTCTGTCACCCACAAATAAATGTGAAACCAAACCTGAGCAGAAGAAAAGTGGCTCCAACATGTCTCAAGACTTGAACCTAACAATGGGCACAACGAAAAGTTATTCACATCAACATCTGGCAGACAGAACAGATGTGTTTAATACAGGCTCAAAGATTTAATTCATTATCTGTTAGACGTGAAAAGAGTAAAGGGGACACAAATGTGGCACAAGCTATTGCTAACAAACAAGGTAGTCAAACTGAAAACTCCGGTCGCTCACTTGCTAAAGGGTCACATAACATGCTGAGGATTTAGCTTTATTGAAGCAGCTAGGACTGAACGTCAGAGGTGCATTTTGATGTGAAGGGGGAACACAGATAACGCGGACCATTGCACAAACTGTCAGTGGGGAGTTAACAGCAAAGTTGCAGTCTGCTGAATTTTGGGGGCTGCTCTTTGATGGATCAGAGGACATCACAAAAAACACCTTGGAACTTGACAGAGACCCAACTGTGTAGAACGGTTGCACTTAAGGGAACCAGGAAAACGCCTGGCTTCATATTCTGACTACGACTTGGTCCAAATAGTAAAAACAAGCAAACCAGACTGTTACTCCGACATCAACAAAGTGGTTAAATTCTCTCTTTTCTTTAAGTGGTGCAGCATGTCAGAGGGGATTCTCACATCTCAACATTATAAAAACCAAGCCCAGATCTCGTTATCACATTCTCATCTCTCAGCCCTGATGCACCTTTGATGACCACAGAGGCGTTCAACCCAAAGCCAGCTGTTGACCTGAGGATGGACACAACCAATCTAAGACTGAACCAGGGACTGGGAGGCGCATCTTCATCATCTACCATGCAGGAAGCTGAAGGAAAGGACAGTGAGGACAACATCGAGGAGGACAGTGGGGAAGATTGTGCTTATTAAGACCACACTATACATGGGGTGGTTACCAAACAGCATCTCCTGGTGCTCACCTGAGTGATCTGTTTAGGATCCATCTGGAGCAGCACTTCATTAAAATCAAAGGTATCAATATGGCTCGACAGGACAGGATCCTTTCACCGAGACAACATCCCAGTGGGCTGCACAGGATACAGCTATACATCCCTCCCCTCAGGCGTTAAGGTAAACACATAGTTGCAAACCTGCCATATACATATTCCAAAACAAATATTCATACCCTGAAAAGCAAGCATTAGGAATGGAGTAAAGGGAGGGAAGACGTTAGGAAAAAGCAGGCATGCTGATTGGCTTTTTAGAGCGAGCAAAAACCGAGAGATTTCAATCAAGATTTCTGACAGTCTATTAGGATTGGCATAGGTTATCATTACCTTGTGTGTCGGCATCCTAATGCATGTTTCCCTTATCGACGTTTAGCACATTGATAACACCAGAGAACAGCAAAATGTCATTCTCCGGCTAAAGGCAGGCCTCTATGTCTCTGGCAAACAATGCAGCTGTCTTTGAAATAATCAGGTTTATCTTGTGGGGACATATTTTGAGCGTCGACTTGGGTGAATATTGAGGTAATTTCACCAATTTCCTCCTTGCAAACAACACTGTACCTGCCAAAGCACAAGCTTAGATTCAGTGCCAGACCATGTCAACAATATTTTTGTAATGTAAAACATTAATGTCAAGCACAGCTTTGCAAATGATTGAATCCAATGAAATTTCTTTTTCTTTCTAAATTGATCGATATCCTCGTATGTCATGCACCGCATCCTAAACCATGAATCACTGCACTTATTCATTAATTTATAGGTGCGTCTGAGCAGCTTTCTGAAACATTAAAGCAATCCTTCAGTCTTTTGTTGAAGGATTTCAAAACTTCTGCAGCATCTATGCTTACTTTCCACAGTTTGATGTTCCAAACTGGCATTCAAGGCTAATTGTTTAAGATTGAGAACATTTTATGGACCAAACTGATCATCAAACATTCAGTTTGGACCCATTCATTTAGTGGGTTTGGGGTTTCTTCCAGTTCTAGTTGTCACTTAGATTTTACCAAGACTCAGAGCCCTGTTTTCGTGGTGGCACAACAACCAGTACTGAGTGTCTGACCCAATTCGCTTTGCCTGTTTGTGTGGTATTTTGGTACCCAGTGCAAAGCACAAGGTGCAGAGGTGGGAGGTTCATTCAAATGAAAGCAGCACAAAGCGAGTTGTTGATAATTTAGTGGAAATTGGGTATCAGAATTTGCGCAGAGAACAGACATCTCCGAACCACGTCTGTTTCTGACTCAGCGTCACTCAGAAGCCATTTTAGTGACTTTCTCAACAGCAGCAAACTAAATTCCTGTAGTAAAATCACAGCAATGAGGTCAAAATGTAAACTAAATACTACAACTCAAATAAATACTATTTCAGTTAAACAGCCTTTGAACGTAAGATACATATTAAATTGGAATAAAAGCAAGAGCTTATTGTGTTGATATATATCCATAAATGAACATGAGTGATTCTTAAAGAATCTGCTCACAGCTGCTTGACATTGTATGAAAAGCTTCTCCATGAGTCAGTTTAACACCTGCAGCCGTCAGAATGCAGCAGAACACACATGTTGAGGAAGCACCATGTCACTGTGCCATTGTGAACTGCTGTCCGCTGTTTACCTTCATTAAATCACATGCAAACAACACACAAGGTTGCTGCAAAATAACCGCACACACCACCACACACATCAGACGACTTAGTAGAAACATGGTATTCTGCAAATTTATGTGGGAGACATCAGATTTCCAGATCTGATTAACCTTGTGTCACAGCCTCGTTACTAACTTTAAAAGAAAATTTTGGCAGTTCATGTTTCATTCTTGAAACGCACTACGAAGCACACAATGCTGCTGTGTTTCATTTCAAGATGTGATGGAACCATTTGCAATGTGAGATACAGAAGAATAAATCATATAAAGTGCTTCACCAAACTATTTGATATTACTCATTTCTATCCTCAATGTTAAAACTAGAATTACAGATTTGCGGTTGTACGCTTCTACCAACCACCACTGGTTGAGCTCACAGTGACCTTGACCTTTGACCTCTGACCACCAATCCTTAAGTCCAAATGAACGTTTATGCCAAATTTGAAGGAATTGCCTCAAGGTGTTCCAGAGACATTGCATTCAAGAGTACAGGATGGATGAACGGACGAAGCCATGAACATAACGCCTCGGGCCACGGTTATCGCTGGCGTGGAGGCATAAAAACACACCATCTGTATCTGGCTGCAGATCTGTGGTGCTGTGTGTTCACATCATGCTGCTCTGCACTATCCAGACATCAATATGGTTCATTTGTTGAGCTCTTGTCGTCACATGTCACTGTGATTGGCACAGCTGTTTCAGAGCAATGAAACCAGTGATGTAACTGGCTGAGAGCATATTTATGAATCACCGCTCACCCCCTCTGATCTATAGCCACCTTCATCCAGCCCTTACACTTACATAGCCGGTGAGTTTGGAGGCGCCCACACAGTCTCTACACCCAAGACATACTGCTTGGCACTTGATATTGAAAGTCTGCAGCTTTGCTAATGACTCTGAGTTGGTTTGAACTAATGTCAGCATGCTAACATGTGAACAGTAACGATGCTAACATGCTGATGTTTAACAGATGTTAAAGAAATGCTAACATTTGCGCTGTTGTACAATCCAAAATGTAGCTGCGGCTTTGTTTAGCGCCATTATCTGGTCAAAATTTCAAAGTTATTAAGATCCAAATTTCATAGCAAATGATCCAATCACTGTTGAGACACCTCTGGAACCTCTGGAAACCGGATGAAAGGTCAGGGGTCACCAAAGTCATTAGGATACTTCTGGTTGAGTGCCACTTTAAGCAACCGCCTGCATTCCACAATACTAACCAGACCTGAACTTTCATTATATCTCCAGATGACATCTCTGCCAAGCCTCCCAGCCTCTTGGCAGAGAGAGCTACTTATCATTCAACCTCACCAAGTACGTTATTCAAGCAACTTGAAAATACAAATGGATGAAAAGATACCAGGCTCCGAGATGATCTAAGGATGTATACCTTCAGATATGCAAAAGAGATGAGAGGGAAATGGAATGAAGAGGGGAGGCAAAAGGAGAGACAGAGCGAGAAAAGACAAGAACATGCCATAAGACACTGGGAGATTAAGTAGGTTTCTTGGCTGAGGCCGCACAAGCTCACACAGAAACAGCGGTGTGTGTCGTAAAGATGAACAGCGTTGCTGGCAGGCTTCTTTCTTGTCCTGTCACATGGATCATCCAGCTCTAGCCAGATGTGGATTACATCTGTGCTAACATGTGCTTCTGGATGCTGTATGTTCGGTGATAGTGTGTGGTGCCAAAGTGATATACCCTAGTATGAAAAACAGGCCAAGAATTTGCTTTTACTGCCTCTTATACCCACCAAACTTTATAATAATGTGTGTGCTGACACTGCATTCACTACACAGTTCAACTAAAACAGTTACAATATTTCTTGTCAACCAGAATCTCTGACGTGCAAATAAAGTTAAGTAGACATCTTCCTTTTCAATCAAGATTTTTATTAGCACTGAAAGTTTTCTTCTTCGTATGTAGCAGTGTAAGTCACAGAGGCAGCAGTATGCTGGGTTTTAAAGAGATTGAGGTTCCAAATCCTATTTCAGAGGGTTTTCCATCCTAAAAAGATTAAAGATTGAATAGGAAATACCAAATATGAATACTATTTTTTGGATTTTCAGCATCAAAATCAGACTAAAGATATTCTGCTCAGCACAATATATAATTGTTGGTGGTGTCCATTCACAAAATATCGGTACTGACCTTTAATAACCTGATTTTGTTGTCCCCTCGACTGCACATTGTCAAAAAGAGTAACAGAAAAACAGCGTCTGATGCTATTGTCCTCATTCCGTTGACATAGTTGCCAGCTTATTTCTGTGGTGAAACTGGAGCTCCAGGAGTTGGAATCATATACAAAGACCATTACCACACAGATGTTGCACTGTTGTCGTGCATGACTCTCTCATGATTTGATTGGCAGGCCAAGCCAGACAGCGACACGGTGCTATAATTACTGATGGTGAGGCTGTACGCGCAAAACAAACACAAGTCGACACAGAAATCTACGTCGAGTCGAGCTGCGCCATTCATCTCAACAGAAGCAACATCCTCAGAGTTGTGCTAACATCATTCAATCATGGAGGTAATTGATGTATTTTTTTTTTGCAGCTACAAGCAAGCTCGGGGGAAGGAGCTTTTGTCAGTACGCTTTTTTTCCTCCTCACTCTTTGCTTTTTCCTCTCACCACCTGCCACATGTTGCTCTGGCAGACAATCGCCTGCACAGAAGAGGGGAAGAAAGCGACGAGAGGAAACTAAGAGAGGCACAGAGATGTGATGAGAAAGGAAAGCACTGGGAGAAACTCCAAAAAAAAGAGAGACAGACAGGGAAACACAAGGACAGTGAGATGACTGACGGCAGAGAAACTGGGAGTCAAAGAGGAGGAGGAGGAGGAGGAGGAGTGAATTAGTAATATACATCCAAACAGAGTAAAACACATGAGGGTGAATGTGTGACAGAGTCATGCTGGCAGCCATCCATCCACCGCAGTGAGGCTGACACTAACACGTGTGTCAAGCAAGTAAGACCCAGACATGGTGGAAAAGCCATAAATCATCAGCAGGCAAACGAAAGACTCTTCTACTTCATTATGTACTTGTAAATATTGATAGGGATTTACGAAACAGTCCACAGAAAAAAATGACATTTGAATTTTATGCAGGCTGAGGAAATACACCTGAATAAGGCACATTTAGCAAGTCCCTAAACCAAGGCTAATCTATAGGAATAACTTCACTGTAGTGATGTCTTTCATGGCACGCCTGCTGCACTTTGGCAGCATTTTTTAATCTGCTCTTTCAAAACTGTAAAAAAAAAAAAAAAAAAAAAAAATCATCATACAAGTACTTAACACATTTGCCAGACTGGCTGTTTTCCCTTTCATGTAGCTGGAGCTAGAAGTCGATTAGCTTAGTGGTATTTTCTCGTCTAACTTTAAGCAAAGAGAGCAAGAAAGTATGTCCCAAAATGTCAAATTATTCCTGAACAGAACACAACTAGTGTGTGTTACTGTGATTTTGCACTGACTCCTCTTCTGAGTAGTTGTGGGTTTTTGTTTGCCGGTCTTGTTGGCTACGACACTCCCCTTGATACGGTAAGTGGCACATCAGCTGCCAATGTTTGTACTTCAAGTATCCATCAACCGATTAGTTATCCAAATCAAGATCTGAGGAAAATATGTTTGAAGAGACCCCATTTCCCTTGTTGCACAACCCCACTATACCAGAGCCCTGGCTTTATATTATGCGAGCAGTGATGAGAGCTGACCCATTTGTATGTGGCTGAGCGTGCCACAGTAGGAGGAAGGGCCATTCTTCTGCCATCTGCTCCACACAGAGCCACAGTTGCCCACTGCCCCCATTGATTTCAACTGGCTGGAGGTGCAACTGCTGAGCCAGTCAAGACACAAGGAGGAGCATTCAGGTCCTGCCAGCTCTGACTCTCAGCTCGGTTACACAAGCTCACTTGTACAAAATGGAGAGCCAAAAACTAGATAGATGACGGTGAAAACAAATGAAGGAATAATGAGCTGTTCAGAATGCATGATAATTGGCAATACATCTGTTTGTCATTTTGCTGAACTTTCTGCCACCATAAAAAAAGCAAAACCCAACTGACTAATTAGAAATAGGTTACATGGTTAAATGTAAATGTGTCATTATTTTGTGAAGCCAGTGCATTCGCCAGCGAGGGCAAGCATTTCAGTGGCGGGGCCTAATTAAATCTGGGTTTGTCTGCGCACAGCCAATGAACCTTGATGTGCGATGCCATCTCATTAAATAACAGTGATGAATAGATGGATGGATAGATAGATGACTGCTCGGATGGACGGACGGAGGCATAAACAGAGCACACACGCAAGCGCTCGATGTCGCTGTCAAAACAAACCTGAGACGGACACGAATGAAAATACAGACACATAGACACAGGCAGTCTAGCAAACAGCTGGCTACTGACAGGAGTGCCAACCTGCCCAGCGTCGTATCTCTTTATTGGACACTTCATGCGTGACCGTCGTGATGCCGCTAAGTTTGGAGCGCCCACAGACAAACAACAGGGGAAAGAAAGTTGTTTCTGTCAGTGAGTCAGAGGCTGACAGAATGAGACAGGGCTGAGACGGCCACTGCTGTCTGTTACGAAGAGATAGCTGCCAGTTTGGTGAAGAAACTCGACCAAACCCATACCCCCCGTCATTAGTGCGACTATGCTGTCACGACTTAGCAGACCTGTTAATAGCAGTCCAGTAAATGCACCTGTAATTCAATGCATTGTTGAGAAAGTAATAAAACCATACTCTTGAGCTTATCATCAATTTATTTGAGTGTATGGCAGCATTAAGTGTGGCTGCCAGTGCCTGCCAGCACTCACACAATGTTGGCACAGGTAGGCTTTCACAGAATATTTTCAGACTTCTTTTTTTTTTTTGCACATGATCTGTCTTTAAGCTAAATATGCAACTAAGAGTAGGCGCATGGCAGTCATTCAGATGTGACTCAAGAAATAACAACTAATTGGCCGACCATGACTAAAAACAATTTTTAATATCGCTTCTTGGAGCGATACCTCGTTCTAAATCTGCAGAGTTGAGTCTCACCCAAAGATAAGCGGGCCATCCCACAGTTCTCTCTCCCCCCCCCCACCATTGTTAGCTTTCTTCCTGGCATGCTTCTTTCAAATATATTTTTACAGGCTCGTGCCTGAAGCTACACAACATATATGTGTGTCTGTGTTGAGTCCAGTATTCCGCACAAAGTACGTGTATGTAACCTGTTAAATGTACTTTTACTTGCTGTGTATGCATGTGCAAGACAGTGTGTGTTAGCGCTTGCCTAATATGTTTTTACTGGCCCTCTTGGTGATCCTGCTGCTGAGTCACAAGCATAGTAGTGCTAAAGCGGCAGAGGGATCCTCACCATCAGTGCCACCAATATGCGACTGGTAATACAAGCAGGTGCGTGTTGTTTAATGTCTTCCCTAACATTACCTCTCAGGGTGTGTGGTTGTGTGTAAAAGCATGCACATGTGTGTCTGATTATGTGTGTGTGTGTGTGCGTGTGTGTGTGTGTGTGTGAAAGAGCGGAGCATTTCCTCCGGGGGCCTTCTGGAAGACAACAAACACTTCAAAGGATCCCTCCGCGATACTGAGCATGATATCTGCCTGAAGACACGAGGTTTAAGCGCTGATCCGCCACTGTTTTCTTTACGATTAGCCAGGCGGCAGAGCAAAATGTCATTTAGTCTAACACTGTTCTGGTGGATTTGCAGCGCTGTTTGTCTTCTTAAATCTACAACAGAGGACTTGGCAAATGAACCCTGAGCCCTATGAATAAAACAACAGGAGAGGAGGGAGAGGGTGAGAGAAAAGCCTCGCTCAGTTTGAGCGTTTGAGGAACAGCGTGGTACAGAAGGCAACGTGATTGGAGCTGACAGCGGCAGCCGGCAGTCACCTGCGCGGGAGAAAAAGCCTCGTCTGGCTTTGCTCAGAAGGGCTTTTAGCGTTCAATCAGCGAGGGAGTGTTTTGTCAGGTGTATTAACACGTAAGGCCTGTGTGGCTTTTACTTCGCTGCAGTGGTTTCAGCAAGGACAAGTTGTTGCCATGTTGCATTTTGTTCCACCATGACCGCTTTTAACTGCTGTGACCCAGAACACACACTTGATCATTAGAGTTATTCATCACGGCTCCTGACACTTCATAACCTGGACTATTTGCACAAGCTGTTTCCATGGCGCAGGGAGACTCTTGGAGAACAACCTCCGATCTCCAGCTCTGACTTCAGAAATTCACGCTAATCTCAAAAGATGCAATTTTGCATGAAACCATTTGGTTCATATTCAACACTTTTATACAGTTAACAAACAAATGCACTCTAGGAGTTTAAATCAGGCTGTACATGGCTGTTTTTTTTACAATGAACCAGCTGCTACCTGGGAAAACATTCAGGTCAACCTTCATGTTGCAGTCACAAGTGGGAATATGTGGGTATATTTTGAGTATTTTTTCTTTCATTTATTCTATTAATGGAGTAAATGTAATGTGATTCACTTTCAGAGTTAGACAAGGGGCAGCATTAGGCATCTCAACAGCATTTATTTGCCAGAAAACCCAAAGTATACTATATAAGTACAACAGTCAGTGTACCACGAGGCATGTCTATCAAGTGTATTTACATACAGCAGCAACACACACACATAGTGACGTAGAATGCAGCAGAAGGGGCTTTCCTCTAACAACAAAACCAGCTGAGCTTGTATTAAGTATTAAGCGTAAAGATAATGTTAGCTCTGACTATATAAGACGACACAAAAAGCAACATGCAAAACAGTTATCCCCACCCATCCTCCTACTACTTCAAATGAGGCTTAATGTTCGCACAGTTTACACAGTAAATGCTATTAGCCACGTGAGCTGTGGAATGTGCTAACGCCAAATTCAACAGGCTAACCGGCAACAAACACAACATAAAAATGGCAAAACTTACAGGTTCTAGTTTGAGGTCGGCAGCGATCCCTCCTTGAGCTTAAGTTTTCAGTAAAATAGTAGTCATTGGATGTAACTCCAGTTCTATGAGTAAGTGTGTAGCCCTCTACCTGCATGTTATCTCAGCGATAATAAAGCAAAAACATTTGTCACCGTAATAACAGTACTGCAAAATTCATGTTGTGGCTGAACGTGACACCGGTGACAGTGACGAAACTGGTATATCGCCCACCCATAATATGTGCACCGTTTCACGCTAATATGCAAATTATGATGGCTAAAATGGTAAACATTATGTCTGTTAAACATCAGCATGTTCGCTTTGCCACTGTGAACATGTTAGCATGCTGACGTTAGCATTTAGCATTCAGTCTCACAGGGCTGCTAACATGGCTGTCGACTCTTAGTCTTGCCGCTTGACAAATAACAACTGCACACACACACACGCACACTAATACAAACAAATTCAAATGCAGTTCTTTAATAACTGATATTGTCAGTTGATGCTGATTGGCCTATCGGGTACCAGCACCTTATACCTACTGGTCACTTGGTCAGGAAGAGCCGACACCTCCAAAATATTATGACTCCATCTAACAGAGACATGGAGGTCATTAGTCCAGGGAGATGGTTTGGCCCAGTGACATTTCAACCAGCTCAGTCAGTCATTCCTCACTAATGAATATGTTAGTGTCTGGCCAAAGAGAGCCGGTGTAATTTTTCCCTCCTTTTATCACAAGGATGCAGGCCGACACAGCCATGGCATACATTCAACACTCTGCAGGGATAGACAAACAGGCTCTGCCAACAAGATGGAGTGTTTATGTATTTCCCACCTCTCAGTTAATATTCAAATACCTCTGCCCACTGGCACTGTGTGTGTGCCTGAGGTACATAAAGTACTGCTTTAGCATGATATCCTATCTCGCCGGTATTGGTGACAATTCAATGGGCCCTCCTGACCCACTGGTTCTAATCACCATCATAATCCACCCACTCACTATCGCCCGCGTCCTTCATAACAGACCGCTGGTGGCTGCATCACCAATGGGCTCATTAACTTGTTGTGTCAAGGGAAGCCTATTTTATGGTGGAGGTAGGTTGGTGGACATTAATTAGTCCAACAATTGTCCATATGCATTATTCAATTGTGTAGGAGGTATTTTGGCTAAGGAAAGTCAGAAAGAAAAATGTGATTGCTTCACTTTTCGCCTCCATATGAAGTGATTTGCAGCTAATCATATCATTTACATATTCACATCTGAAAGCTCTGTTCCTTTGTGTGAAAAGCACCAAGTTCTTGACTACAGTTACTGTATTAACAACTGTTGGTTTCTTTTTATTGTGGGATCATTGAGGTAAATACAACTTGTTTTGCCACTGACTCAAAATTAAACACTGATCAACACTAAGAGAAAGGCGAGAGTTGGCGAAGAAACACATCCAAGCTTTAATGGATCATTAGAGGCAACTTTTGGCTGATAAAAATGTCTTGGATGACATCTCGATGTAATAAACTGCCCCAGCGAGGTTTTAGATGAAGCTTTGAGGCCGACTGCCAACAGTGATAGAACGCTGGCACATTCAAGCTAGACGAGAATATTTAAAAGACCAGTTCAAAGTACACCATTAGGCATGTGGCAGTGACTCAAATGTTAACTCAACAAGTTAGTGAGTAAGGCAGGAATGCTGGCAGTCCAAGCAAATATTAGTGGCAATGCTCAGAATTAATGTCTCTTGTCTACTAACATTGATGGAGGACTTTTTTTTTTTTTTTAAACACAATAGAGGTAGGAAGTGCTGATGTCACAGATAATGGTGAACTGCTTGTATGTGTTTGATTTAAAGTGATATTACACACCACTTTCAGTGCCACATGGACAGATTATGTGATAATGCCCCCCCCCCCCCCGACACAAACACATCAAGGCCTCTCACCCCTCATATATAACAGTGAGACACTCTACAAGGATGTGGCTGCAATATTTGTAGTTCTTTGTGTGGTCTCTCTCTGTCTCTTTATAGCCATTCTGTGTCTCTTTGAGGTCATTTGAATCTATTTATGGTTGCTTTGCATCTATTTGTAGTCATTTGGTGTCTCTTTGTAGTTGTATTGCATATCTTTTGTAGTAGTTGTGTGTCTCTTTGTTGTCGTTCAGCATATCTTTCAGTGATGTTCTGCAAATGACACAGAACTATTAGGGGTCACACTGTTAGTTAAAAAACTAGACCTGTTCAGTTATCCATGCATGTCCACCCACACAGATACAGCACCAATCAAATTACCATTACCAACATTGTTAGACAGAACCAAAAATTCATGTCCCCTGTAGGACAATAATTCATGAGGGGGCTGTCATGGCAGAAAAAACTACACCTAATCACCTAATAAGCACACAAGTCGAAACAAACAAGTACATATGTATAAACAGAACTCGACACAAAAATTTATTTTCATTTCAGTTCCGACTTTGACATTTAAGTGCAGTTTGATGGTTAGCCCAAATTCCACATTAGTCCTGCGACAACCATCTGCCAAACCAGAGACGAGAGGAAAGTAGAAGGCAATCATGGCTACGTTTTATTAACAACTCCATTTAAATGGCTTAGTGGCAGCAGCAATCTGCAGAGGGCACCTTCAGCAATCAACAGCGTTTGAGCACAGCTGCCATGTGAGGTGCACTATGGGTAGCGGAGAAAGCTGAACAATGCGATTAATCCCACAGGATAAGAGAAAAAGAGGAAATTCTACAGACAATCACAGTGCCACGACCTATTTGCTATACACAGGTCCGTTTGAATAAGTACTTCATTTAATAATAATAATTGAGGAGAATTCTGAACGGTGGAAAGAGGTAGTGCACTGGTGACACACTCCCTCTCTTCCTCTCTCTCTTCTGCCCGCTTTTCCTCCTCTCTCCAGAAATGTATTTTGTGCTTGAGTGAATTAGGTGATCATTTTTTATCTTACATGCCGCGCTGGCTTCTGGAGTTTCTAGCTCCAAGGAAATTGGAAGGGAAGAAGAAGTCGAACATTTATCGCATACCGAGGTTAATCTCCTGAAATGGTGGGATTTGGTCAGAGAGGAAGTAGAAAATCCACGCTTGCCACTGTTATTTTTCTCTCTCCCTCCCTCGCTCTCTCCATCCTGCCTTCCTCGTGGTGGAAGTAAAATCCTTCGAGCTGAACAGCAGTGACAAGACGGAGTAGCAATGCATAAATTAAGGCAGTGACTGCACTCATCAATCACTGTCTGATGCGCTGATAATACTGTGTCCTGTGTGATCATCTTTCATCGCTGTTGTTAATGCCTTGAATGCGAGCACCTGCACTGTTGTGTTTTGTCTAGCAGCAGTGCATGTGAAATGTTAACTATGACGTGACCGCAGACGGCTAACAATCTCAACAGGAGTGCTGCTAATTACTTCACTGCGGGCGAGAAAAAAGAAGCTCGCTGACGAATGGAAGCTGAATGCAGGTGTCTTTCTCAATTGAGGCGATGCGTACAGCAAGCACGAGAAAAACTAAGAATACTCAATGATAAGTGAGGATTTCAGCAGCACGGTCACGGTCTAAGTCTATTTTGGAATCACCAAGCTCAATGTCAAACCACTCGAAACATGTCAATGTCAAGTCTCCAGTCTTTGTTTTGACAATTTGTTCATGAGGTCAAGATTTAACTTGACATTCAACTTTTCATCCAATATGGATGAGAAGTCCATGTTATCCGGAAAAAAAGGAGAAATCAACATCCACAATTTCATCTCACCGAGCAAACTATCTGCTGGTAGGACTGAAGGCTCCAGAACAGCTCTAGAACAACCTTAAAATGACATTACATTGAGAGTGTTTTCAACTTTACATTCACAACTCACGGTAAATCTTTAGGAGGTTTTCAAATCTTTTAAAGTGCTCATTTTTGTAACGTAGGGCAAGTCTGGCTCAAGTCATTTATACAAAATAAGAACTTCTTTCCATAACTTTCTCCCAAATGCCAGATGCGCCTAAATTGAAGCCATGTACTGAATCTGAATAAAAGCATGGTGAGCGTCTGTTAGCTTGCCTGCTGTACAACCCCGATTCCAAAACAATTTGGACACTGTGAAACAGAACGCAACAATTAGCAAATGTTGTTGTTCATGAGCCCCCAAGGTAATATCCTTCATACAGTCATGTGTTCACAAAGTGGTGAACCTCCCTCCATCCTTGCTTGTGGATGACTGAGCCTTTCCAGGATGCCCCTTTCATACCCAATCATGATACTCTCACCTGTTACCAATGAGCCTGTTTACCTGTGGAATGTTCCAAACAGGTGTTTTTTCCACAACTTTCCCAGTCTTTAGTTGCTCCTGTCCAAAATTATTTGCTACATCAAATTCAGAATAAGCAGATATTTACAAAAATCAATGACGTTAATGAGATAAAACACGAAATATATTGCCTTTGCATTGTCTTCTGTTGAGAATATGTCAAAAAGGTTGAGCAAACCATCACATTATGTTGTATTTATGTTTTACGCAGTGTCTCAGCTTTCAGGAATTCATGTTTAGCCCTGTGAAAAGTCTTGTCATGAATGCAAGACATATGTCAAAATCATCTTGAGGCCTTTGAAAGTTTCTACCTGTTTTCTTTGGCATCAAAAGAAAGTATCAGTCACCACTGGGTACCACAAACTTCCATCACCACTCACCACTGTAAAATGCTTCTCCTCTTTCTTTTTTTTTTTTTTTTATACAAAGAACTGAATAAGCCTTTCACTATAAACACATGCTCGACAAGACGGCTGTTGCTGAGGAGCCAGAAGCCTCAGATTAAGTGAATCTGGGAAGGAGATTTATACCTGCACTTTATGGCATTTGCAAATGACTGCCTCAGTGGTGGCAGAGTAATTCCATCCTGTCATATTTGTCTTTAGAAATTGTAACAAATTACCGTGAGTTTTTCAGTGGAAGAAACTCTTCTCTACCATTTTCTAGTTTCCTTCCCCTCTTTCTGCTCACCCTTTTTTCCACTTTCGGGCCGCAGAGATAAGTCGCTGATGGCAAGATTGCGGGGGCCATCCATTTACAGTGTGTGGCAGATGACAGGGAGACATGTTTCATTCTGCCTCGTGCCGCGTGATGTGGTTCCCCCTTTCCCCTCTCTGTCTCTTCTCCGTCTTCTGTTCTCCTCCCCCTCTGAACTCCCCCAGCTTTCACCCTTCCATCACTTTTCTCCCTCTCCTCTCCTGCCCTCCCTCCCTCCCTCTCTTTTGACTTTCTCCCCCTACTTTCTAGAGGGGTGCCTGTCAGCATAACTCAACCCGTCAGCTCAAGGGACAGGATAGGGGTAATTGGGGTAGAACTCTGTGTGTGTGTGTGTGTGTGTCAATGTGTGTGGGTGTGTGAGGGTGTGTGTGTGTTTGTGTGAGTTGGTGCTTTCACGGCAGACATAACTGCCATTCTCTTTTCCACTACCTACTAATGAGGTGTGACTTGTGTCTTGTGGAGAGTTGGACAGACAATCATAGCCTCCCTCCCTCCCCCCCCACACACACCTCCCAGTGACCCTCTCTTTTCTCTTCTCCCCTCTTCTTTTCCAGTTAATAGATGCCGGGGATCCATCAGTCACCCAGAGCAGAGTACACCGAGCAGGGCGTCAACACATTGCACATGGCTGCATCAACAGCAGCTAACACACTGTCCCCAGAGTCATTGCTAAATGTATCAATACTTTCTGTAAAGACAGGCTTTACTGGATGAGCAGCTGCACCAGCCATACAGGATATATTTATAATAAGTTAATGATGCCAGGAACCTTCCTAGTATTAAGTCAAAAGAATATCAGCATGCCTACTTGTTTGAGTTATACAAAGTTACAGTTAGAAGTGGAAAATGAAGTGTGCTCACCTGCTGAAAGGCTGAAAATGCACATGCAGATGCAGTCTTACGATGTCAATGCCTGTTGCAGTTGCAGAGGCACCGAAAGTTGAAGTGTCAGTTGATGTTAAACCACCGAAGTAGCTTGGATTCATATGATGCAGAGCACAAAGCAGTTAAGAAGTGAGTGTGTTCACAGTGACCCCCTGAGAATGAGGACTTTTTCATTGTGGAAGAAACCGCTCTCGCTGGGATTTCACACTACAGTGTCTCTCAGCTGTACACGTTTATGTTCATGTCTGCGACCATTATTGAGGAACCTTTAACAAGTTCTGACAACATCGCAGACTTAACAGAACAAAAGACGCCCGCACAATGTCCACTTCATTTTGAAATAGCCGGATGAAGGTGTGTGTACTGTTAGAAAATATCTCTGATTGAAAGGACGGTGTGCGGGACTCTTCTGTTGACAGACAGTGGTTGTATTGTTTTGTCAGCAGTGATGTCACAGATATTGTTCCTCTCCAGGGAGACACACAGGATTTCTATGTTTAAGCCCAGTGACTTCAGTCTTTTCTGGATCCATGTGAATCAGACTATAAACAAAGAAAACCATTTAAACCATTGACCTGCTCTCACCCTGACGCCTCGGTCACAGCGATGAGCATTTAGCCGCTGCACTCCCTGTTGCTCAACCTGTCAGCCACTTTAACAAACCACTTGCTTGCTGTGGTGGCGTGTACCTCAGCAGCAAGACCGGCGGTCTCATCGCTCAACTGCAAAAGTGCCTGTGTACAATATCTCCTCTCATTAAGTCAGCTATAATGTGTCCCTCAGGCAGGAGTCACACGTAATGTGAAGGCGTCTCATTAGCGCTGTCTCGTCACTTTCGGTTAGGAGCTATCCGACAGCATTATGCGCCTCTTTGAACGTTCTGGCCCTCCCGGCCTAGTTCACCATGTCCAATGACTTATTCCTGCTTAGCACTTCACGTTTCCTCAACTTTCACTCATTATGGGAGTATTATAAAAACATGTTCTCTGCAGATTCTACCAATTTGATCTTTTGTAAACGTGCAAGGTGCAGCTGTAATCTAACAAAGCTCAGAAATAGGAAATAAGGCTCAATGAGGATGAGGGGATTTACGAAAGGCCAACTAACTGCTAACATGCTTTGGTCCTGAAGAAATTACAAATCAACGACCAGCCCTCAACCAACTCCTGAAACCTTTCTTTCCAACTGGAAACTGAAGGTAAATGCACAGATGCAGCACTAAATTTCTTTGAAAGTTCGTGATAATGCAACGTTCAGTGTTCATGTCTACTCTTGTCAGACGATTCAGTTGTGAATTAATATGCAGTTGCAGTCTTTGCTAAAGAGGTTTACTGTAATAGAATACAAGTCATTTAAGCAAATTAGTTTCAATTGCCTTTAGAAAGTGTATAATGAATTAAAACAATATCACTATTGAGCAAAAGTGATTAAAAGAGGAATATTGCACCCTCATAAGCCAAAAGGACCCCCTGGCACGATTGGTAATATGAGCATTTGCTGCAGTGCGTTCGGTTCTATTCACGCTGACATTTAGCTGTTCACTCAGACAGTCTTTACATACTACAAATACAACGCATGAAGAACATCTTCAATGAAACTCCAGTTTGTTTCATTTTGTCGGAGAGAGAAAGGCAAGAGCAGGAGAGAGAAGCCAGATGAGAGGAAAAGTGGCCCTGAGCGGCAGGTTGGAAGCGTTCATCCAGAGCAAAGAGGAAATCTGAGATGAGAACAGTCACCTGGCTGACGACAGTGGGCTGCCTGTTTGTCCTCGTGGGGAGGGGAAATCCCCGGAGGTGATCGTTACCGCTGAACGCATGTCAGCAGGCCCTTTAGGGAACATGGCTGCCTCAGGACTAAAGGGAAGCAGAGGGGTAAGACCCTGTTCTCGTTGACCCTCTTACAAACAACACAGCACAGCACACGTCCACAAATAAATCACTGACTGCTTCCATTACCGAGCATCTTTATAGATCAGATATACTACAGTCCACTCAGGGACCGAGTCACAATTACAAGGTGGGAAGGAGAGGTCAAAAACGCAAGAGGGTGATATATTTTCTATTTTTACTGAAGGGAGGATAGTCTGGCCAGATTTTTACTCACCCCCAAACTCATATGTCAGGCTTTGGTTTAAACAAAAAAAGCAGCTGCAAATAACAGCCTTAATGCACACAGTGGGTCCTAAAGGTAAAAAAAAAAAAAAAGAGGGCTTAATTTTTCTAGTCAACTAGCTACTAAGACCGACATATCAGCTATAAGAAACACAGAATACACATGGGCTAGGCTCCAAATGAAGCTAGGTCTTGCCTTGTTGCTCTCGTCCACTCTGAGAATTTTCATACAGTCCCTAGTTTTACCCATAAGTATGACACAAACGCTTTAAAACAGTTTCATATAGTGTGTGCATGAATACTGTATGTGTCTGCAGTGATCATCTGTCTTCCAAAATATAAACACCATGGGACCATTTGTAATATTTGGAGCACGAGTCTCTTGGGCTCTCTCCAAACACATTATGTGCAGTTCACTTAACACCATTTTTGATTGACAACAAGCCAGGCAAACATTCATAGGGAACAGCAGGCTGTGTGTGATACTGCTGACTACACAAACCCGCCGTTTAAGTCCTGCTCTCGCTCGCCAAGCTGGGCGCTTTTTCAGCTACTTTTGTCCTTTCAGCTTTCCTTCGCTCCCCTCCTTCCCCCTTCCTCCCTCTTCTCTTTCTCCCTCACTCCCTGTCACCCCACCTCACTGGATCCCACTTTGTATCCCTCTTCTTTCCCCCCTCTTCCTTCCTTCCTTCCTTCCTTCCGTCCTCCCTCTCTCTGTCCAAAGTAGAGACAAATTAAACAAGTCTCCCCGTAATGGTGGAAACATAAGCCTCTGGCAGTGCTCTATTAGCCGGGCTGCTTATTTGTTAACAGACTGGATTAATGTGCTGTACTTGGTATGGGAGGCCACCTGCTCAGGCAGTGAAGGGTATTCACAGGCTCACCGGTCCGCTCACTAATCTTCCTCCAAGGATGACTGCAGGTTCCTGTGGCATGATAAGGCGACTAACCCATCACCCCTTCTCCACCCTTCCTCTCACTCTCCAGGAATATCAGTGAATGGTTAATTTCATCACCTGAGGGACTCCTGAACCCTGAGGTGCTTTGACTCCTCTGGGGTAGCAGGCCGACCTGCTAATGCTAAAGCAGATGTGTCAGCTGAGACTGTGGACCACGCCACACCAAGCATTAAACATGCAAAGGAGATATGGAAACCTTCAAACTGGGTTGCTTGACTAATCCTTCAAAGTTGAGGTGCAGGTCTGGGGTGTGTGCGTCAATATACCGAGATCTGAGAAGATTCTCAGACCACGAGGTATGCAATTGGTACATCAGGTACATTTTCTATTTTGGGCCAGTTGGAGAAATTTACTTGGAAGAGTGTATATGTGTGTTATGTGTATATACCCAGTTCACTACTCCCATTCTGGAACAATGCTTCATTTGTGTAAGATTGTGCTAGTTTCATTAAACACAAATTTATTCGAAATGTACATCATTATCATAATAAGCTATTAAAACTTGATTCTGAAAAGGGGTTTTTCTACTAGACATGGCTACAGAATTAGCTAGTAATGAAGAACCAGCCTTTGTTCATATTGTACTTTAGTGCTAATTTCCAAACAAATTTTCAATTAATGAAACTATCAGAACCAATTCGCATGCAATGAACCTGCCATTTCATTATTACAGAGACACTAAAATGGATCATTTCCTGTGCAGCCGATGGCTTTTCCTTCATTTAACAGCCACAGGACACAACATAGAACATCAAATATGAAGGCTTTCATGAATCACCATTGTATTCTATAAATCAAAGAAAGCGAAGAGCAAAGCAGCTATTTATTACAGATTAGGTTAGACTTTAAGGCTGATAAAAACTCACTCCAACCAAACAACAGAACGTGTGGCTGACAGCTTGACTATTTCGAAAAATGAGATTTTCAGCAGGCAGCAGAAACAGGGAGCTGAATGGAACTGCAAAGAAAACAGAAATTGATTTCCAGCAATTTGTCAATAGATTGATTACTTTTAAATGAATTTAAATGAACACCACACAGGGTTCTGAATGTGAGCTGACTCTTGATGCGATGAATTACCTGTGATTCAAAGAACTCACAACTCCCCACGCCAATAAAACACATTTAATTGGCTGAACGGCCAACAAAGAGTCAACCCTGTGTTACACTGACAATCTACAGCTGTAGGATAACAGGATCAAATTAAGACTTAAGGCAGAGTTTACAGCACTGATACATCTGATTGTGTCCATGGCAACCTTGTGACAATGTAGTCCGCCTCGCCTTTATCTACAGTATCATACAGCATGTTAACAAAGTGAGGCAGCTAACTTTAATGGCAGGGGTCCCTGAGGGTTTGCAGTCTGCAGGAGGTGCTGATGGGTTGAGGTTTGGGCCCCTTTGCAACACACACATAAACAGAGGCGATGTCATGCTCTGTCAGGCACCCCAGGGCAGTGCGGCTTGTACCATGTCAGGGAAAAGAAATGATCTGTGAATCCTGGGGGAGCAGTCAACTAATGTGCACTGAGCTCAGTGTCCCTGTACAACCTGGATAAGTGACATAAAAGGTTCCCTCCTCTGTTCACATATCTCTTTCTTCCTCAACAGTCTCACTGGCCAATGAGATCAGAGGTGTGATGGTTTTCTTCAGGTGATGCCTTAAAAACGGTTGGAATGTTAAGAGACGATATTGTTGTTCCTCACGGGAGTTTAAACCCTGGCTTTGTCTGAAAGTCACTTTGGTAATTGACTGTTCACTCCCAAACCACGATTGTCCAATCATAGCTTAGCAACCGTACCTTGGCAGGCCTGCTTTGGACTTCTCCACCAGTCAAAGCGGTGATCATGGGGCTCTAATAACAGCGTTATTCTGTAACTCAAGAGTTTGGAGGGTGAATCAAGAATGCATTAAAGTGTGTGTTTGTCTGCTATGACGAGCAGTTTTAACATTGTATTACTTCCAATTCCAAGCAGCATTTGATCTAGTTTCCTCTAAGTGAATAAATAAACTAGGGCTACGGGTGAAGTTAGAAGCAGTCCCCCCTCAGGACAGAGATACCCACTGTGCAGTTTTCATCCATTGTATCAGAGCTGGTCCTAAATGTAACTATATCGGTGCAACATTAGTGGTTCTGACCTGACCTTAAGTTTACACTCCAGCAACTCCAGTCATTGCCCAAGGCATCATTACATTTGCCAAACACATCGGTTTAGCTAGCATTGGTTAGCTAGCAGCACAAAAACAATGCTGCTCCTTCACTTCCATGTCTTCTGCTGTGGATCATCCACTGGTGACGATACTGACCTCTTCGCTTTAGCCTCAGTCTTTTTGCTTCATATCATGTAAGTAACAATCAAGTGCATATGGAAGACTGTTTTACAGGTGTCCCATTAAAACAAGTTGACCAGAGTTTGCAAACAATTCCTGGAGGCAATGATAAATAGATATCCATGATAAATATGCTTGCAACAGTTGCTATTTCTGCCAGCCGAATAGACAGTTACCAGTCAGAGTTGAGAAGATTTTCTTAACAAAAGTCCTTTCCAAAAGTCACAAAAATTCACTGTTATCACGGGCAGGTAAAGACAGTAACTAGGGAGGCAGAGCTTAGCAAACAGCCAATTACCCTTTCTGCACAAAAAGAATGCTGAGGAGATAGTGACGTGGCTTTTCACAACACAAGTCAAACATCTTTAACATTTAGCATTTACCTCGCAATCATTTGTTCTCTCTAAACATGAAATGAAGCCTTTTTCAAACCTCAATTAATTTGTGACCAGAGAGAAACGGGGACTGAAAGCGGGAAGAGGCAGGAGGAGGCGCTGAGAAACAGAACGCATCACGGAGAAACGAGTGGAGGAGAGATGAATAAATATGATGAGAGAGAGCGAGAGAGACATAGACGGGTGCCACCACTCGCTGTGTAGTCGGGTGACAAAGCGCCCCGCCTCAGGCTACAGCCGTCATAAAAGCAGTAATAGAGAGAACACACATTTTCATTAGCTATTGATTCATTTCCAATTCTCCATTAATTTTGGGGGGCCATCACTGCACAGTGGCCTTTCTCCTCCCCAGGCTACGTTCCTCAGCTCCGCCTGACATAACCGTGGTAATTACTGCGCTCCCGCCCTGCAAGCTGTTCACAGTCTCATACAGCAGTAAAAATTGAATGAGTATTCTGGAGGAAAAAGGCAGACGAAGGGAAGAGAGGGAAGAAAAAACATTGACTGAAAGGGAGAAATCAAAGACAGCAAGGCTATCACCTACAGGCGTGCGGTTTGACAAAACAGAATTACAATGGGCGTGAACAATTGCCATTGTGCTATTTCAGCCTTAATTGTCAAAGTGCTCCATCTGTTCAAAGCTCCGGGTGTGCGCTGCAGCTGTGGCTGCTACAGTAGGCACAAACTTTTCCTCAGAAAGTGAGGATGGGCGTGTAATAACAGGCACCAATGACTGAGTGGCACAGGTGTAGAGGTACTTGCGTAAGCACCTCAGTGCACCTACGATGTGCACATGTGTGCATGTGCAGGGTTAAGCTGTGGCTGGTTTTGAAGGTTGTGCAAAAGCTGTTCCTACTGTAAGTTTGCATTAGTTGACTTATCACTGACCACACGATCAAATGTTAGACTGATTCTATGAATAGTTTCATCATAGCTAAGTCTTATTAGGTGATGCCAACGACGTAATTAGCGTGGAGAAATACATATAAGTAATGAGAGAGAATGAGCACAATTAGTTTGTGTTTTGAACAACTTCATTTAGTTGTGCCGAGCAGTTAAAAATCGCACTCAAAACATTTATTCTGAGGAAAAGCTGCAGTGCAGGCAGAGGTCAAGCTCACCTGTTAAGCTAGGCTATGAAAATGTGGCTAAGCAGTAATATTTCGCAACACAAATCCTCAGAGAGTGAATGATGATGCTTGTCTGCCTTTTCATCTTTAGTTTACGTTTGCAAGCTATAGGCTGGAGAAAAATACAATTCACTGCGCTGCTCAAAGGCCGCCTGCAGGTTCTGACATCTTTTAAATGTTTCCTTGCATTTCACCTCAAATGCAAGAAATTACAAAAGCTGATGTCACGAATCAATGAGCACACCTTAAATATCAATATTGACATTTAAGGTGTGCTGATTGATTGAACTTCAATCAATCCATTAGTTTTTATTGGCTAAAATGTATATGAATTTCAACCGGATTATGCAAACTGCAAATATTCTATTTCCATACTCCGATGCAGCAGTACTGCACCTATGCTGAGACCAACCTTGAGGATAACGCCCGAGTTGAAAAGCACAAGCTAACTGTGCATTATACACTACTTGCAGACGGTGATACATCCCCCATACACTGTGTACTTTATGGGTGTATAATTCTCACCAGCTGACAAACACACCAGGATACCTATGATACATGACAACATGCAGCTGACCTGTGCTTCAGACTGCAGAGAGGTTTATGTCAGGGAGATGCACACAGGCCCCTTGGCCTGTTAGTGAGAGGTCAGTGACTCAACCGTCAGACATGACGAAACACATGCAATGAAATGTGTACAGTACACACACGCACCTTAACAACTGCACTGAGGGGAAGAGAGCACTTACCTGACGGGGATAACATCAAGACAGGCATGAAAAAAGAAAGAAAAAAGGGAATAATTAGTATTTCTTGTGTTTTTGACATAGCAATAAATACAACTTGTAAGTATACATCATTTCATTGATGACAACAGAACTGAAATCGTCTAAAAGGTCACCCTACTGGGAAAAAAAAAATACTTCTCATTTTTCCTGCTCACATTGTCTTGCTCTCTTTTTAGAAAAAAACAAAACACCATGCAGACTTAATATCCACATATAGTGGGACACACATGTTTAGTAAGTGAGGAACATTATTATTCTGCCATAACCTGCACAGGAAAGCGCCACTGTTCATTGCACTGGAGGCTACCCAGCAGTGTGGAGGGAAAAATGAACTCCACCAGATTCATCTATCACACTAGCTGCCTCCTATGCTCCACAAAAGATGAAAAAAGGGGGAAACAAATGGCAAACCAAATCAATTACACGAAAAAGAATCATGTCACCTGTCAAATATACACTCTGTTCTATGTCGCCGTTTTTTTTCCTTCCAACGGCGCACATTTTCGAAATTGAATTTTGAAAACCTTATACATTATTAACACCCTTCATGCTTCATCAATTTACCCAGGTAGACTCCTTTTTTTTTTGCCGCCTTTCTCTTCTGTTTCGATGAGCCCAAATCTAATAAACACGGTGTTTGTTCGTGGCATCTATGCTCTCCTTAATCCAACAGAGTATGAGCCAATGCGACATATGAAATTCAACAGGGTGCCCCTTCAAACTCCCAGTGGGTGGGAGGAAGAGAATCAGAACAAGAGGAAGAGAGAGCAAGAGAAAAATCAAGCATCAGCCACACTTTCCATTTAAGTCACTCAAAAAAGGACCCCATGATGTGGGCTGAAGAGGTTGGACAGACAGCACTAGTGTGGCTAACTGGGAAAAAATACACATGAAGAGTTTTCATATCCGCTCAGATTAAGGGTACTTGGAAGAAGGGTGAAATAACGAAGGCGTTGTCAAGGAAACAAGTGCCACGGCGACACCTTAATCTGGAGAAATATAATTGGAAAAGGACTGATAAACATCTTCCCATCTGAGTGTGTGATGTACTGAACAGTATTCGTAAGGAAGCCGCCTGAGCACTCATTACTGGAGTTATTGTAAGAATAACACTAATGAATACATATGGAGAAATGTCCTCAGGGGCTAAAAGACAGATCTAGAGACAGCCTTCTAGGGCTTTCTTACAGGATAAAACAATGCTTAAAAAGGCTTGTTGCCTATTCACGCATACAAATGTGATGAGCAGCAGTGGAAAAAGCACTTGTATTCAAAATGACTGGATTACTCCACAAAACAAATATTTGATATCGCAAGTTTACAGGTGCACACAACACATGCTGCTTCACTTCCCTCTTCGGCTGCACGCTCTCAGTTTGAATCTACAAAACAAGGAAGTCGCACTGTTGGACACAGTGTCATTAGCGACTCAACCTTCACAGATGAAAAAAGAAGTCATAAAGAACTCTGTGCAAAATGACATGCAAATAAGGAAGAACTCAAGGAATCTTTGCCATCTCTCACCAATTATCTTGTTAATTACAAGCCATTGTGAAGGGCTCCCACTGTCGACGGGCTCTCTGATTATACAGTGCATTTGTCCCCACTTTCCACAGCCTAATCAGTAATTACTACCTGCAGCTGCAGCTCAGTACAGAACAGGCTCGGCCATCTTGGGACAACAGGGAACACTGGGCAATTTGAGCGATTTGGGGCCTGTCAGCGGCGTACATATTTAGTTCACTCAGTAGGAGTGTGTTACTGGAGAAATCAGGTCTTCTGGGAGTTCAATGAATTGCTCATGAGTCACTCAGCAGCTCTCATTTTCACACCTCTCAGTGTCCTTTAACAGTGGTTCGTGTAACATTTTAATCATTACTGTTGTTAATTTGGCAGCTAAATTGACTACTGCAACAAAATGAGACCACCATCTACAAGAGAACTGGGAGCCTCCACGTGTCTCAAAGGCATTTTACACTGTGTGCATCAGAATGTGCATTTCAGTCTCTTTGACAACTAATTAACATTTAGCATACGGTCACTTTCATAGCCATAAAATAAAGAAAAAAGAAATGGTTGTATTATAAAGTCATTGCCTAACTTGGTTTCATATGGTTCTGTCTGTTAAGTCAAGGCCTGCCTCTTTAGCGTGTTGTCTAGAGTGCTCTGTAACTCTGACTAAACGAGCTGAAAAGATCATGAATCGTGTTCATGATGAATTAAAGGTATCTTACATTGAAAGAATGTTACAAATGACAACTTAGTTTAGTCATTTTTTAACTTGTTTGAACTTGATGAACAACTGAGTTCTTACTGTTAGCTACCATGCTAGACATCTAGCTTGCTAATTTGTTCATGTAGCTCATGTAATCAATTGCTAGCAAAAACTATCACCATTAGTAAGCCAAAGTTACTGTGCCTGCTTTAGAGACGAGTTTAATTACGTATAGAACAACATTTATTGTGTAGGAATCTAGGATAAATTCAGGTTTCCTGCAATCTAGTTTCTGACTATTTTTCTGATCTGGACTACAGTGATCTTGTGAATCCAATAAGTTTTGGGCTGTTTCGCTCATAACTTGTGGTCAGTTGACAATGACACTAGGGTCTAGTGTTGGGACCTCGCCACGTGTGAAACCAAAAGCCTGAACAAAGGCCCACATTTTAACTAAAGCCCGATAAAGAACTCAAGAACAAAGACATACTGCCCAAATCCTGTAAGGTCTTGCAAATCACACCAGAGACTCAGCTTGAATCCAAATCCTGCTTTACCATTGGACAAGATCCACTGGAACTCAGGGGAATCACTGTGACAAGGCCATGATGTCATCAGTGACATAAGAATCAACGTTCCCCGCTCCACCTCACCTTTCTAGGTGAGGTTGCACATGAAGTTGCTACAGGAGGTTTGTTATTTACAATCAAATGTTTTTTAACTCACTGGATGAGTAACAGGTTGTGTTCACCAAACTAGTTTGGATCCTCAAAAAGATCAGCTGTTTGTGTATCCAGTGATCTCACTTTGTCTGCAGAGGGAAGTTTCAGATTCACACTTACTTCAAGCTAACTTAAGCTGACTCTGCTTTGCTGCCTATGACAGCCAGCCCGGCCACTCACGAAGTGATCGAAAGTAAGAGGCTACTGTCTGTGGAGAAACAGCTAATGATCGTGTGTTACTAAGCTTCATTGTTGTATAGGCTTCACTGTATTGTTGTGAAATTAATGGCCAGCTGAGTCCTGTTGTGGCTATCGCTGCCTTTCTCTCTGTCTCTTTTATTAATCCACACACCTATACATTGACGCGTCTGAACAGGTATTCACACACATGCACACCTAAAATTCACAGATAATGGTAGTATAACTCAGCTTTGCTCACCGCCATCTTGTTGTCAGAGACATGTAAACACATCCTTTATTGTGCTTCTCATATCTTTGTCAAGCTTTGCAGTCTTGAAACCTCACATGACGTAACCACTGACGTGGCCATGTCCGTCGTCTTGTCTTCTTACTCTCTCTCCTCCCTCTGCCCTTCTCACATGCTCTTTCACACAAGCTGAAATGGAAGGTTTCAGCAATTCTATGTGCAAAATTCAGGCATTAAGTTTGAAAAAATAAAAATAAAAATTCTCTGATAAATACAAATATTAACCGTTATACATCACACACTGGCATAGTTACTGGTTGTTCAGCAGTAGAGATAATGATGCAAAGTAGTAGTAAAAAAAAAAGGAGTACATCTCTGCCATTTTGCACCAACAGTGCATCAACAACATGATCCCTCTGGGTGAAGCCCCTCAGGCTGTATTTGGCTGCCATCTTCATGCCTATATCCCTAGGAGAAACTATAATCTGCCTCTGATTATTCACTGGTTAACATACCACTGCATTCCTCACACCTAAGTGCCATTTCCAAAGTCACTGTATATAATCTAAAATTACTCTACAGCAGCTATAAAGGCAAATTTTCCCAGTTTCTGTGAAACAAAATTTTACTGAGTGGTAATTCAAGACGTGTGGGCTGAGGGGAAGTGTTTCTGGTTGGGACCATGATAAACTAAAGAGGTACCAATACGCCAAATACTCAAAAGCAAATACTGGACTTGACTCAATCTGAGTACAGTTATCTGAGTATCCAGCTCATGTAACACATCTCTGAGATTCTGTTCCGGGCTCTGGGGGCCACAACCCACACCCACCCACCAGCACTTGGAGAGGAAGACTTGCTCTCTGGCGGAAAGCAATGCAAATCAATATGGCAGCTATATCAAGGTGGTGGTAAGGGAGAGGATCACCAGGAAGTAGGACAGGTTCTATTTGACTGTCATCAAGGTCAGTGAAGGTTAAGGAGAGCATTCGGTGTGATGACTCAGACCAGATGTCTCCACTGGTATGACTTATGGGAAAGAGAGTCTGGCCTTCATCTTTCTCTTCCTCATCTTCTCCAAATAGGAGAGAAGATGGAAATGCACCAATTAATGTCTGTCTGTGAAATACACTACAAGCTTCAGTTTCAAGTACACCGTGGGGGTTGCTTATGATGTTGAATTGGTCACTTGTCATTTGGCAGGGGCAGTATTATGACTGTGTGACATGCTAATAAAAGGCAGGGTGTCTTATCACACCAGTAAACCTGAGACTCAGATATTCAAAGCTCTTCAGTGGCCAGTAAATACACAGAATACTGTCTTGGTGGAGTTGGTGCAGAGGCACTGGTGCGTTAGACTGCTTCTGTGTGCACTCTTGTATATGGTTATGAATAAGTGTGCTGTGTGTGCTCATGTGGCTAGTCAAACAGGAAACAACCTGGCGACCTTCAGAGGTCAGAGCTCCACCGTCAGCCTATTAATCACAGCCGTGTCCTGGTCCTCTGCTGCCATGAAGACAGACTGGCAGAGCTCACCGTGTTTAGTGCTGATGTCTGAGTGTCAGGTTAGACATCCAGCACTCAGGCTCGCTGCCCACATGTCCGCTCCATCAAAGAACAAATCCCCAAACAGGTAATAAAATGAAACATCAGCTGCTGAGTAGCCTATTATTAGGCTGGACATACTGCATAATGAATGCATCTTGGGCTAATCAGGCATATATATAGTGATATAGTATTAAGTGTCAGAGCAAGTGTGAATGCAACCAAGATTTCAGACCACTCATGACTGACTCAGAGTCTATACATTCAAGTCATTAATGTGTTTGTGATAGTTGATGGACCACCTTCATTAGCTAACCAGCTATCTAAATGCAAAAGCTGGGCGAAGGCCTACTGTCATAGGGTAGGGTGAGGAATGTGAAGAATGACAGAGAGAGCCTGAGAGGGAAGTTCAAACCCTGCATACCTTGTTAGCTCCACACACCTGGCCAATCGCTGCATAAAATGGCTATGCTTGTCAGATTCCAACATCAGAAAACAGGTAAGGGGAGAGGGCTTTTAGACAGATTTAGATTTGATAAGCGCTCGGTCCGGAGCACACTGACCCTTTCAGGTGCCTGTGTACTTCTTCAGGAATGTTTTTCTGATGATCTAAAAAGCTTGGGTAGACAAAAACTACCCATGCTTCTGCCAAAAACAGCACACCATGACAAACGGCACTATAAGCTTTGAGTACAGTATGTATTATTTCAGTATACCACTGTGTTTACTACATTTCTCTTATGACCTCAAGACATTCCTGTCTTAATCATCACATATAAATAAATCACAAGTTTTGTTAAGAGATATGAATTGTGAGTGAGTGCTTGATGACTAAGGTGCTTACTCAACTCCTGCTGCCACCAGGGCACGAAAAAGGTTATTATTGAGACAGAACAACAGTTTGCCTTCTGTCCATTGTGTTAAACTGATTCCACTCTTTTAGAAGATGCAGTATTTTATGTCTTTTGTCCTGGACATCGCACATTACATTTAGTAGCCTTTTGCGAGCAAACAGTTGAAGGACCTGCTATACCCAAACTCAGATGGACTGTAAATGGCTGAAAACGCAGAGATGCCACCTTGCTAGATATTTTCTGTGCCTGTGTGGGAGGATGGAAAGCTGAGAAGAGATAAAGATGAAGTAATGGGAGAGCAATGGATAGATGGACGGATGGATAAATGAAGGGAATGATGAACGGGAGGGAGATCACTTCTGTAGCCCTGATGGGTGTACAGGTATAGAAAACGGGGGGGATGGGGGCATGACAGTGAGCAGGCGGAGAAGCGTGGCAGGAAGAGGAAGACTGGATGGGTAGATGGAGGGATGGATGGAAGTGGAGAGGAGAGGAGGGAGAATGCTTCAGTGGCTCCACTTGACAGCTGAGTGAGAGGGGAAACGGTGTGGCTACTCTATGTAATTTGTTAGCGGGTCCATGATGCATGCAGGCATGATACCACACCAAGCCTGGCGAACACAGACTAGAAAGAGAGAGAGACAGACAGCAGAGAGGAAGGAGGGAGGAAAGACAGGGGAGTGTTTTGACAGATCGGGGCGCATCAAGAGAAAGAAGAGGGGATAAAGATCCACATTTCAGTTTCCAGCCTCTGTCGGCCGGGTGAGACCGACCGGCGTCCCTATCTCCGGTATTGTACACAAGGCAGGGGATGTTTAGCATAACAGCGTCTGCATCCTGCACACCTTCACGGAGAGCTTTGAAATCATTGTCTCCCCGTTATCTCGACAGCTCCTTCTGCTTTGCTCCACGGCAGGTGCATCTCATCTTCGTACAAGCCACTCTGGATGCATCGCAGACACAATTTGCCCGGGCTTGTCTGAGGCGCTGAATAAAATGACACAAATCTGGGCATCAGCCCGCTAATAATGATGCCATGTTGATGTGGGGTCTATTTTGTGTTTGTGTGTATGTGTATGTACATTAAAGTGTGTGTGTTTGTGGCTTGTTGACGTGGGACTGATCCAGGATGCCATGGCAGCTGTCTCCTATAATTACCTGGGAGCCCGATCACACACACAAAGGCATCCATACACACACACACACACACACACACACACACACACACACACACACACACACACACACATCTCTCCTGATTACCTCATAAGGCAAGGTTTGTCTGATTAGCTTCCATATTTACACCAAAGACTTGTTATTAATGAACATGTGTTCGACGTTTCGCTCCACTATACTTTGTAACTCTCTGAACATTTGGAAGGCAATCTTTCACAATGTTTGAGGAGCATCACTGATTAGACGCCACATTCAAAATACCAAGGCCTGTTTTGATTGGAAAAACTGTTTTCTGCATGTGTATAATTTTCAATTTGAGAATGAGGCTTTATGGCTGTTTGTTGTGCAGGAAATGTAAAGTGAAAAAGAGGGAGGAAAGAGGGCGCCTGGCATCCCATCGCTGACACCTTGGAAGAGCACAGACATTACCAGACGGTATTTCTGGGGGGCATGTCTACAAGACTGAATGGCTCCATCAACCAAACACAGTCTGCTGTCTGACACACATTCACAGACACTCCCACACAATGTGCACGAATGTGTGAGCAGCACGGTGGATCAGCGGTTAGCACTGTCGCCTCACAGCCAGAAGGTCCACAGCTCGATTCCTGGGCCTCTCTGTGTGGAGTGTGTGCGTTCTGATTTCCCCCACCAAGTTGTGTGTATCATGTATGTGACAATAAAACCTGATTTGATTTGACACACACAAAACACAATGCACAATCCTGCACAGAGCAGAGAGATTAGCCACCAGACTCTGCAGGATCTGAAAATGAAGTGCGTGATAGCTTTATAGCTTTATAGCCATTTAAACAGATCATCACTTAAATGCCTTGCATTTGAAGAAAATATGATGCAACCATTCACAGTTTGCATGCAAGCATGCATGTGATTCTAGTACAGGATTATTTGCATATGCTAATATTGGCGAGTAACACGAGAGCAGGGAAGAAGCAGTGGCAGGATATACGATAATGAAAATACTGACAAGAGTGGGAAAGAGACATGAAAAGGAAGGATGGGAGTTGGACAAATGGGAGCAGCAAAGAAGGTGAGAAAGAGCAAAGAGAGAGGGAAAGTGCAACAGGGCAGAGCAGAAAGGAGTGGAGCATCAGTAAAGTGTTGGCTAGAGAAAGGGAGGGGGGGTTGTGGGTAGTGGAGGTGATGGGCTGCTGTTCTCTCCAGTCATGCCTGTCCACGGTACCTGGAGAGCCTTTTTCCCATTTATCAGGGCGTCAGGTGTGGAATGCAAATGGCAGCCGTGGCTGCTTGCATGTACTCTGAACAGCGCAGAGACCTCGAGGGCCACCACTTAATGAGCTCGCTTTAAAGCGTTAATATGGCAGAGAAAGACGGCAGTTGCATGATTAGCCACAACCTGCTTGATGTGTGCTGGCCAGAGAAAAGGAGAAGAGGCAGAATTTACTGGGTGCACTGAAAATAAAATGCTCGGAAAGGTGGGAGGAAGAGTCAGCACAAGGGCAGGACAGAAGAAAACAAAGAAAGAGAGCAGAGTCTTAACGACTGCAAACAAATTGCTATTGACTTAATAGCAAATTGTGGATTTAATAAATAGAAATCTAAAAACAGTATGATGTAGGAGCAAAAAAAAGTGTGGGGGAAAAAAACCTTGCAGGATGGCATAAAAGTACTAAACAAGACTAAAGATCTGCAGCCAAGCTAGCGGCTCTGCTAATGTGAGTCCGCTAACATGCACACAGTGACAATGCTAACATGATCTTAAAGAGATCTATTACTATTATAATGCTGACTAATTATATCGCTGGATGAAAGAAGTGGTTCTGCATAATGAAAACTGATTAACACTGCATTTCCCTAACCTCAGATAATTTTACCTACACTTTTCAGACATTTGCTAACATGTCGGGTGATCACTAGCAGCAAATGTCAATCTACACAACCCGACACACGACAACTTCCCGTGTAGGCAGGAAGTTAAAAGACAAAATAACAGAGCCTTGTTGGAAAGTAACAGATCAACAGAATGGGTTGGAATGAATGTAAGGCTGAAACTAATGATTATACTCACTGCTGATTAATCTGTCGATTATTTTATTGATTTATCAATTTGATGTTTAGTCAATAAAATGCCAGAAATCAGTGTTTCCCAAAGCCCAAGATGACGTCCTCACATTGTTTTGTCCACAACCCAAAGATATTCAGTTTACTGGAGTGAAGAATCCAGAAAGTATTCCCGTTGAAGAAGCTGGAATGAATAAATCAAAATAGTGGGCGACTAATAAAAAAGTTGACAACTAATCATTAATCGTAGGAGCTCTAAATGAATGGTTCGTGTCATAGTTGTAACTCACGTGGCATTCGGATGATCAGGCAGTGGGCTTGGGGCTGGAGGCATACAGGAACACCGTGTTTTGTCTCTGTGGGCACGCCTACACAAGGACAGGAGGATTTCTTTCCCTCTAATCCTCCCGTTTACAGGAGCAGCCACTTTCCAGGGCCATTGTGGACAGTCGTCTCCCTCCATTTACTCCCTGCATGGCACTCATTCCAGCTAGTTTAACGCTGCCTGGGTTCCAGGGGGAAGGATTAGGACGTGACGCGCGCAGGCTAGTGTGGAAACAACATTGACTACGGAGCCCTCTGTCACTCCTCTCTCCTCCCTGAAGGGCACACTTGTGGACTTTGTGAAATTCTCCACATGGATTTATGCTGATTATCAGCGCAAGCGTGCATTCTTAAACCAATCAGGAGGGTTCGAGCTGCAGCAGGAGGGGAGCAGTGGAGCGCTTTGCTACATTCAGAGGACTCGTTTTAGTCTATTTACTCTTATTAGTTAGGCTATTTTTCCCACGTCCTGAGACTTGAATGCAGATTTGGGGAATTAATCTTGTCTTGTTTGTCTGGCAACACCCCGAGTGAAGGAAGGGAGAAACGCCAACTGCAACCATTATCTGAGTATCTGTGGTCCAGTTTTCAGCCATTAAACAAAGCAACGCCCAGGACTAGATTTCGTTTAAGGTTCTGCTGTCTAATTTTTACTTATATTAAAGTTCCCAAACATTACTTAACACATTCTATGCTAATGAACATTGACAGAGCATAAAGACTAGCCTGACTGTGCATTTCTGTTTGTGTGTGGACACAATGTGCTATTTACTGAGCTTTAGAGGTGCTGGCAGGATGTCTTTTTTAAGTTTTAGACAGTGCCAAGATAGCTGTTGCCCCTTTTTCTAGTCTTAATGCTAAGCTAAGACAGTTATCTGCGGGCAGTAGCTTCACACATTCACACAGATGCTCTCATTGAACTCTCGACAAGACAGCGAATAAGAGTATTCTCCAAACTATTCCTTTAAATTATAGATTCATTAGTTTTGTCTTCTACCCAAGGACCGGGTGACTGAGCATAACATGAAATGCTTTCTGTTGCTTCTGCCCACAACAATGAGTTAACCTTGCCGCTTGGGCACATTTGTACCAAAGTGTACATAATGACAGAAGCAAAATATAATGGGCTGACTCCATATCCATAGACAAATTTGATCCTGCCCAAATTCTCTAAGCTCTTCAAACATATGGCGGAAAAGAGTCATGTTGAGATAATGGTGATGAAATGAGAGTTTAACGGGGAAATCTCCTCCCCCAGCGCTCACTGATGGGCAGCAAAGTGAGTCAGTGGATTACCCGATTTCACAGAGCTCACAGTGGAGGGCAAGGCTAATGGCACGTCACTTATTGAAATGGAGCAGCATAGGTTAACCTCACACGTGGGCCGACATCTTTTCATTTAGTTTGCACGGCTAACCAAAAAGACGATTACCACGGGGAGCAAAGCCATTAAAACGCTGACCTTTTCCCTTTGTCAGGATAGCTGTGCGTGTGTGTGTGTGTGTGTGTGTGTGTGTGTGTTGGCAAAACGCCATAATAACTTGCATTAACTTGGTTAGCATGATCGAGTATCTGCAGTGTGGTGAGGTAAAGGCCAATATGTCATTTTAGGGAATGAGTAGAAGTGTATGTGCACACACACCTACTCGCTCTCAGTCCTTTCACAGTGTTTATTATGTGAACCTTATAGAGGAATGAGACGTGTCTGAAATCTCAGCAACCTTTTCTTTGTCCCTGTTGCCAGTTCAGTCATTTGTAATTTTCCCACAAACCTCAGACTTCATTAGAGTGATCAAAGCATATTGGAAAACCAATAAGATGCAAACCAACAGGTTGCAGTTCATCTAAAGCCTGAATTCATTTTGATAAATCATTGCCCAGCGGCTTGATTGCTTATTTTTCCTGACATGCCATTAGCAATTTCTGGAAGGCATTGTCCTCTTCTATTCAATATGAGTCGGTCAGAGGTACAGCCAGTGTCCTTTTGTTCATAAATCACTCAGAAATGTCCTAATTAAGTCTGCCCATTGGTGAGCGAGGGACGTCAGCCGCCGACACGGGGAGAAAACCACCGGAAAGAAAAAAAAAATTCCAATTCCTTCTCTAAAAAGCGGAACAATGGCAGAGATGGCCGGGCCCTGGCTGACAAAAGGAGAATTCACAACAGCTGAGGCGCGAAGGCATTCTTTTTGACTTCCTATTATGTTTGTACCTTGGAGATGTTGGGATCTGATTTTCCAGCACGCTGTTCTGTTCCAATCTCCCTCCATTCACTTGCACATCAGTCCATTATCATTAAATACGTGTTTGATTTCCTCACAATACACTCACTCCTCACAATGAACAGAGACGTGGAGAGTGAGAGGAGAGAGAGAGAAAACACATTAAATAAATGGCCTATGAGTGAATGACAACAATAAACATATTTGCAGTGGGAGCAATGAGCAATGTTTATAGTGATAAATGATGTGTAGAGGTGGATCCGCCTAGATGCACTGCAGGAATCCCTGACTGCAGGAAACAGAGATGAGGGGAAACGGAGGACAGCTAATGAAAGAAGACAGTGAGTGGTAAAACAGGTAATGAAAAAGACAAAACACTGAATGGTACAGAGGTACAATGTGATGATTGGAGCAAATTTGTAATATTTCGGCAAAATAAATATGAATCAGCGAGTGTTTCCAAAAGCTACGATTTTTGTGAATGCATTCACGAGAGTGTGACAAGATAATATAACAATTAATCGAGCACCAGTGGCTCTGATACCTCGTGGCATTTTATTGCTACTTCCCACCTAAGATTGCATTTCTGGTTGTTAATGAACGACTGTGCCTCCTCTGATCCATGCGTACGCTGTGGTGTTTTCCTCAGCTGCTATGGCGGTTGATTTTGCATTTGAACCGAGGATGTTGCATTTATGTACACGCCAGTTTTTTGTATTTATTTTTTGGGGCATTTTTTGGGGCTTTCTGGTGGAGTGGTGACATAACGATGTGTGTTAGCATGAAGGGAAAGCTTTATCTATAGTTGAAGAAGTGGAAGGAGGTTCAGTAATAGTGTGAATTCAGAATCTACAGCTCCAGCAACTGGTGTTGTAAGGCTGTATTTAGACAATGCTGTGAGCTAAATGCTAACATTATTATGCTAACATGGTGATGTGATGATCCATGTGTACCCGCCTGTGTTTCTTATCAGCTGCTCTGGTGATACAGAGGGGGGGCCGACATGCAACATGACGCACATCCCAGACATCCTTGCTATGCTTATTCCTTATTTTTCAAACTTTCTGGTGGAGTCGACGCATGAAGTGGAAGCTTTAGCAACCACAGAAGAGGCAGGAGCAGTCTCTGTATTGTCAATGTGCATTAAAAATCTTTTCCAATCATCCTCTATTACACC